>NC_090936.1:544827520-545128593 GCF_040938575.1 Ambystoma mexicanum
CTCCGCAGCTGGTTTCTTCCCTTGGCAGTGCAGGTCCCTCCAGTCTTCCTCCTTCATGTCAGTCCGACAGTCACTTCAAGAACTGTGAGCCTGCAGGATCTGCCAGGAACTTCTGCCTCAGCTACAGCCTCCTTCTTCATTTAAGGTACTGTTTAAATCTGGTCGCTCGTTCAGTCCGACCGCTGTGAAAGTGTTTGAAATATTTCTCCAATACGAGGGCTTGTCCTTCTCTACTCTTTTAAACAGCCTTTCTTCAGACCAACTTCATTTGGAACTCTTGGCAAGGACTTAACTGCAAACTACTCTGAACTGTGTGATCCTGGGCAAAGACTGTGACCCATTAACATTGGCCCAGGCCTATTGATTTGAATCCTCATTTTAGAAAGCCTTTACAAGATTGCCTGACTATTCCACGTTCTGCTTAATTTTGTATAACCTTGTCTTTCCCTCCCTTTTTAAATTGCTGAAGTGCCATTTTGCGAACACTTAATTTTGAGCGTAACTTGTCCAGAATTCATTGGGTGTGGTGTAGTGTATTAATAGTGTGATTTTTCTGCTGATTTTACTTAGTGAACTGTTTTATAACAGATGTGTAAATAAATTTATATTCTTTTACTCAGAAACCTTGGGTCAGTGTTTTTTTAACCGTAGTCATTGCTGTCCTTTGCGTAACTTCTGATACTGCTCACTTTACTCTTGAGATAAGTCTGGATGCTCAGCCATCAATACCACTTTACTGTGTAGTACAGGTTTGTACCAAAGGTGAATTTGTACTTGCACTTGTAGTCTTAATTGGATGTGGTGGTTCCAAAAGGGTACTGATATGATTCTGCCTAAAAACCCTTGCACTAATACAGAATGGCATTAGCATTAGCAAAAAATTAGCCATTTGCCCTAATGTGCTAACACCATGCAACAATGCACTTGCCATGGTGCAAATATTTTCTAATGTGTAGCAAATGTTTTTTAAACTAGGAAAAAACATAATAGTAATGCTAATACCATGCTAATAATGTGCAGAATTGCACTTGCACCAGTGTAATCAGGCACCTGGTTTTCTACATCAATTCCGCACACAGCGTGACACCGTCCAAGCTATTCATGGCGCATTACAATTCCCGGAAAACAAGGGTGTCTATTTTCCAATCCACCAAAGGTAGGAACCCAAGCCATAAGATGAATCTTTTATGCTGATGACCTTGTTTTGCTTTCTAAAACACTGCAGGGATTATAGCAAATGCTCACTCAATTGGGCAAGCATGCTGACTCAAATGTTCTTATAATTAACTTAAACAAAACAAAAGTCATGAAGTCTGCAAGCAAACGATGCATCAAAAAAGATCTTTTAGATGGACCCTTCAAAGACAAACTCTACAAATGGTCAATGAACATAGGTATCTGGGCCTTAACACAAATAATGACATATCAGATAGACCATATCTTTTAGCTCTGAACAAGAAAATTCAGACTGCATCCACGCAAGCCTTTATTCCAAATGCAAAATATGGCAAATTCTCCATACTTCCAGTACTGACCTTCTACAAGCAGAAAGCTGTTCCCATCGTTACATACGGAGTGTAAACTAAAGCTTGGCACTCCGAATTATTCTGGCAAAAGATAGAAGGATGTTTCTGGCAACAAGCACTATTGTTACCCCCCAGCCAGCCAATATGTGTCTTGTGACATAAATTAGGTCTTGTATCCCTGCACATTTCATGCATGTGGAAACTATTGTCACTATATAGAAAAGGTCTGTTACCCTCAAATTCGGGTTCATTGATGGACATTCTATCTACATATGTGAAATTCTCTGACCACAAATTGATGACAATCTGGAAACAGAAGATCACAGTATTAATGAATCAGACAGATATAGTGCCTGAACTTTTACAACAAAATCTCATTAGAGCGAAACAAAAACGCTGGAGATACGACTGGATCTGTACCAGAAACCAATGTGTTACATATAAGTATTTCCAACAATCACAATTTTATTGCAAAAGTCTTTATTCTATAGAATCGTACCTGGCGAAATTTCCATCGGCCAGATATAGAAACCTGTTTCTCAGATTTTGACTCATTTTGTGGAAAACCAAAGACATCTTAGCGGATTGCAGAATAATTGCCACAGAAGAAAATGTATGTAGATTTTGCCTAGATAAAGAACAACAAGAAAACCTCAAGCATCTGTGAACCTCATGTCCTGCATTATTAACAAAATGAAAGATGTTTTTTCAGCAGCTGTTTGTAGATTATTTGACTGTCACACATGAATCCCTGCAGAATAGGCAACTCAATTCCGAACGTATCTCTATCAGAATTGCAATTATAAACTATTTAATTTCTCTGAATCTGGAATAATTTGACTTACTCATGTTGAGGAATTATGTTAGAAACTGTATAATAATAATGTTAATGTTCTGTTGTAAAATAATTTCTTTTTTAAAATGTTTTTTGTATAAACATTTGAAAGGTTGATTTCATTCAACTATATCAATAAAAGAATATATAAAAAAGGGTGTCTCTTTACTTATCCTGCTCCCCTTTTCTGCCTCCCTCAATACTGTTGGCCATGAAGTTCTCAACATCATTGCCTTGCTACACACATGTGCTTTTATGAAACAGTCCTGCAGTGATTTGCCCCTACCATTTAAACACAGACCAAAGCAACCAGGTAGGCGTAAATAGATCTTAGTGCTACTCAATTACCACAGGGCTCCTGCATGTCCCTTGTCACCTTCAACTCTGCATAAAAACCTCACTGGGACCTCCTTGATGATATCAACATCAAGATATTCCAATACACAGATGACACACAGCTTTACCTAAAGATCAATTGTATCAAGTATATACATTGAATCAAACAATGACTGTCCCTCATCCAAGCCTGGATGTCAAGCCTCTATCTGAATCTCAACTCAAGAACGACTAAATAAATGCTCACAGGAAACAACACTATGCATACCAAATTACAGAATTGCCTGGCCGATATGAAACCATTAAGGATGCATGTTCTACCTCTCACTCGGAGAAAATTATCTCAGCTTACCATTGACAACTCAGTTAAAGCACACACAGCCCATTCAGCCTGGTACTAGCTTCCGCTCTACCATAAACGAAAGCCTTTTATCCCTGTCCTGAGTTTCAGAGCAGCTGTCCAAGCCCTGTTCCTCTCCCAACAGGATGGTAGCTCTACCTTACTCTCTGGATACCATCCTGGCCCATCTGAAAGTGAGCCATCATGCTGCAGCATACCTCATCACAGGACTATGACAATTAAATCATTTCAGCTCTTTTTCCAAGGAGCTACACTGGTAGCCTTGTCAAGCATGCACCGTGTTTATGACAACCTCTATCATCTAAAGTCACAGCCAAAACGCCACAGTACCTGGCCAAGAAATTCACCATCTATGAAGGGCAGCAAACCACCAAAATCCACTACAGTGCCAGTCTGTAAGCAAATGGCTGTGAGAGGGAAACAAAAGCAACAGACCTTATATTCTGCACATCCTATCTGTGGTACACGTTATGCAGTTACTACTGGCTTCCTCCATTTTACACTTCAGGAAGGACCTGAATACCTTACTCTTCATTGAGCATCATGCCAATTGCTGGTCACTCCATTCAACCTTACTTCTCCCTCTCTCAAGAGATCCCTATTCTTCCCAGCAACCCATGCCCTGCTTGTAACTCCCTCGATACATCCATTATGAATGGGGCTCGTTTACGTCTTGGCTAGCTTTTTAGTTGATTTATCCCATACATATACATACATACATGCATACATACATAAATACCAAAAGCAAAAGCTGGAATTGTGCATAATCCTCCCACATGCCATTATAGACTGGATGATCAACAATCCCCCTCAGAATGCTGATTTGAGTTGTCTTTATTTTACATGTTAAAATACCTTCCTTAAAGCGAGAAAACATTGGCATTATAAAAGAATTTACACTAAAATAACACCATTGATAAAATCATTTCATTGATTCACTGATCCCCTCCATGCACAATTATTTAAAAAATAACATATTTTAAATAGTTTATACACAATGGGCCTCATTACGACCCAGGCGTTAAGGGTTAACGCCGTCGTTAACCCTTAACGCCTATTCTGATTTTAACGGCTGCTCTTAGCAGCTGTTAAAATCCATGGCGCTAACCTGCCATGATGCTAATTACGCCACCGTAATTTATGGTGACGTAATTAGCACCTTCCCCACTCCCATTATGCCCTATGGGGCAAAAATGGGAATGGGGAAGGGAAAATGGGAAATGGGGATTTACCGCCCCACTCACCTTGGAATGGGGCGGTAAATCCACCATCCACCATGGTGTAAACATAGTTTACACCATGGTGGTAAAGTTGGCGCAATTAGCGCCTGGGTCGTAATGACCCCCAATGTCTTTTTTAAAAAGACAGTCACTAATTGAGAACAATAAAACGAAACATGCAGTTTTTCCTTATGGCCAAGTCACATTCAGTAAAATAATTCTGGGTTAATGGAATATGTCTATTAGGATGACAGATAAGATCAATCCTGCATAACTTTGTTATCCTTCTTCCATAATTTAGCTGTTACACAAACTGTTCATAAGGAACTTGCAGAGAGATGATTACCTAGCCAGAGATACTGAACATTTGAGTTTACAGTGTTATTCAACTGCATATCCTCTTCCCTCACCCACATGTCCTTTCTTTCACTGTGATTATGTTTTTTTCTTTGCCTTCCTACAGCCCCACCACAACCCTTTGACCAAGGCATGGTAAAGCTGTGTGAGACATTTTGAGGAATTCTTCCGTCCCTTATTTCTTAGTGAACAGCCCCTCCAGGGTTTCAGCAAAATTTTGAAGCAGAAGTTATGGAGCTGCATGAACAACTGGTGAGTGGTGGCTGGTGGGGGAGAATTTCAATTTGGCCTGTGGCTGTTACTCTCTATGAGAGGAGTGTGAGGCTTGTGAGAGACACTGGGATTCTGGCCTGGTTATGCCCACCTGTTGACAAACACCATATGGTGGAATAGCAGTCATACCAGATAGCACCTGAGCATAACGGGCAAGTTACGGTGAGGTTTCTTCTCAACCTGTCAATAATATACTACAGTCAGCAAAATGGGTCAGGCTAGGGTCTACATGTTTCAAGCAGAACATTCCCTGATCCAAATGTTCTTGCCTGCCATAAACCTTAGAAGTTAGATTATTTTACGGATTGGAGACTCCAGATTGTCCACTTTCTGCATCTGGCAACTCCCTGTTCCTTTGTGAGCGAGGAAGGGGTACAATGAGTATCAATTTGAGAGAGTGAGTGAGTGAGATAGAGAGGGAGAGATTGATAGTGTCAATGCAAGAAGGTGAACTGAGACCTATCTTCATTGAGACCAGTGGTAGGAGTGTGGCAGGAACCAGGTAATTTTGTCTTGAAAGGTCTACATGCATTGAATAACCTACTCCCCCTATTATAACTCCTATCACCCTACACAACACACACACATACCACAGAGACTCCACAGGCCTACCCACTTGTACATCAACACTAAACAATCTATAACTAAGCTGTTCTCTTTTGCCCTATCTCTCTCTCTCCCACGAGCATCTAACTAGACCCCAAGTGTGTAATGTATCAGATCTTGAGATCTCCCTTTTTGGATAACATACTCTCAAGTGGCTCTGTCTAAATCAGTGATATCAGATCCAACCTTCCCCAATCAATACTGCCGGTTTTGTATCTGCCTCTCCCACTATCCCAATACAGATTCACCACGCATTTGCTTACAAGGCCACACACAGTGAGGCCAACATAAATGATGGAACGGTGCAATATGAGACCACTTTACATTAAATGTTAATTATACTGGAAGCACACACAGGCTGTTAAGATCCGTCATAAAGATGTGAAGCCTGGATAAAAAAAAGAGAAAATGTAATTGGTCTTTTTTGGTAGTGTTATTTCAAAACTATCATCAGAGAGGAAATAACCACTTCTCCTAATGACTACCGTAGCCAGAGAAGAAGATTAGTCCTCAGATTGAAAGAAGAAAATACACGGCTGATATCGTTTGACAATAGAGGACAGGTAATAGTCATGGGCTTCCATTTTGAGCATGATTTAATGCTGTAGAGATCACTTGGCCTGCTTGCTATTCTCTTTAGAGTCATACCTTTGAAGATAAAACATTCTGCACTTTTACATTAATTTTACATTTTAGGGCTTTTACATTACTTTCTTGGGCACTAACTGGATTCTGAAATGCTTGCAAGAGGCCCAGACCATGATGTTGTGTTATATAGCTCAGCCATTCACTGCACATGCCAACAGCAGAGAGCATTTGAGCACGGACCATAGCATGCTTAACGTTGTGGTGCTTGCTTTTCCATAAATTAGTGCAGAAGAATAGTAGTATTAGACTGATCATTTCTGAAACAAAACTCAAGTGACTTTCCAGGTGCATTAGGAGCAATGAGGCAGCATTCAATAGACCACAGAAAGACCAAAGGAATTGATTTCCATTAACCTGGATAGCTTCAGCACAAGCATACCCCACATCTCTGCCCCCTAGGTTTCCAATGGAATTGACTTAGCATGGTAGATGTGGTGGGAGAGTTCACACAGGAAACCAGCCAATGTTCTCACAAATTTAAGAAGAACCCCATTCGCCAACTTTGGTACTTGACTTTTAATGTATGGGACCAAGTTTAATTTACCTGAAAATGTGACTGATTGGTAACAAATATAATAAACCCACTCAAGGTTCCCACCTGCAGTCACTGTGGATAACAGGTGTACAAGAGTTAGCAACACACATAACATGTCCTATTCTTAGATTCAGGTGTAGATTCTGAGCAGTCATTAAATCCACATACCCTTTAACTGATGTCACATAGGGGTCTGCCTGCCAAGAGCATGACATTGTTCATATAGGCCAATGCTCAGATGTTCACTCTGCCTACCTTAGGAGTGTCCAAAGAAATTACTTTTAAGTTCAGGGGCAACAAACATCGAAATGCAGGTTAAAGAGAAGGGGTGCCAATCAATCAAAAGTGATAGAAGATGCAAGTATGTCTGTATGCTTGCAAAGGATTTATAAAGCGCAAACTTAGCTTGGAAGAAACAGTGCGCTATTCATATTCATGCGTAGCAGAAGTGCTTGTTTTATTACACCTCTTCTATAAATAATGCAGGTGAAATAAAATTAAAAAAAATCAACTTTTAACCATTGGCTTTAAAGACTCATTTACTAGCTGCCTAAGTAAAAAAGAACAAAACCTTGATCTAACGTGGAAATACCCTTTTATATACTGCTTTGTCCGTTGGAAATACAGAGGTATTTTCACAATGTCAGTAGGTCTTGCCAGTTTAAACTGGGGTTACTTAAACCTGGGGTACCTTCTTGTAAATGCCCGAATTAAGCTCCCTTTCCAAAAGTCGGAGATTTTAAGATGAAATATTGATAACTCTTCAAATTTCTCATGAGATATTGACATCATGCTTTTGGGATTTTGCACTGGTATTTCCATTTGCCATCTAGTGATCCAGAATCATCTTCTACTTTTATCATCACCTACTTTCTATTTGTTATTACTTCCTGCATACAAATCATATATGTGGAATCATTTGTTTTTCACATGGACCAGCATCTTGAATGTTCATTTTGTATTGGCTTTGTGAACATCCCTCAGTATAGAGTCATCTTACTTTTCCTCAAAGATTTCTCAATTTGGCTTTGTGATGCTTATCATCAAGCCAGTTCAAACTATGTAGCTCAAGCTGCAACGATGGAAGAGATCATTAAAACGTGCATTTGAAGATAATACTACTAACAAACTACTTCTTCATAATGGCTCATCTTGGAACTGGCTGTAGCAGCAAACTTACTGATTAAACATTTTGCCCACACTTTCTCTTCTAACATGAATTTATTTGTGCACTGTGGCATGACATGTCAATGAACATATGTAAAAAAGTTGCTCATGTGCTGTGGCATTTTGAATCCCAAAGCATTTGTGAATTTTGGCATTTTGGGTCCTGTGTTGCACTTCCTCTTTCTTGCTTAATGTGGAATCTGGCAAAAAGCATGGTTGATAGGTAGGTAGAGGTTTTGCTATAGTGGACAGCATCTCTCCTCAGTGCAGTATGCATGCATAGTGCATTATTGCATTACGCATGGCAATTAGGTCATGTAGTCACCACATGTTCTTGGTGACAAACCCATTCTCCTAGGGGTTCCTGCATGCAGTGACTCTCATTTGCATCTTTGTCATCTATGACGAGGGGAATGGACTACACCAAAGTTACCAAGACCACCAGATGCTTTATCTATCAGGCTATTCTCATGAGATTCTTCCAGTGGTTCTTAATTTGTCTGCTGGATGATGTTGCTCTAGGCTTTCTAATTGTCAAACAAAAAACAATACAGAAAAACCATGTACAAATTCCTTTCTGGGAAAGTTTGTTTTAGACCCTTAGTTGGCAAGAGTTACATTAACTGAAAACAATGTATTCCCTATGTGTGCACACTAAGCACTGTTACTCTCTCTCTCTCTCTAGAAATGTAGAAACAGAATCTCCCTCTCATTAACCATGTCCTAATTTTCCTCTCCTTGAAGGATACATCAATGTCAAAAAAGGAAATGTACAGTCGGTGCCAGTAATTAAAACACATGGCAGGATTATTTGAGCAAAACCCTAACCTCTAGATTTTCCAGTGATTCAACTATGTCAGACTTTGCAGATTTTTCCCTATGTTCGAGATATGAGGTTCTACCAGGTTTGAACTCACGTCTATATAAACACAGGTGGGTAGAAACTCTGCAGAGTTAAATTTTGGACTCATAAGAGGCAGGAGCAGAGCTTATTAGGGAAGGTGTTTGTTGGTATGATAGGGTAGTGGTATAGTGTACATAAATCAGTAATTAATAATAGACCCTATCTAGTGTTTGCAAATTAAGTTGGAATTGTTTTTGGGTGGCGTGGTTGAAATGACATGACTTCTGATTAGGTAGGAGGTGCTAATTGTTGGTCAAAAGCCACTATAACCCAACCCACATGTATTTTGTATTCATAGAAGAAGAACAAAGAACTAAGAAACCTGCATGCATTTTGTAGGTGAAGGAGAAGGCCAAAGCAATGAGAACCCATGTGCAATTTGTAAGCAAATGAGATGTCCAAAGCACTGAAAACCCCACATACATTTACTATGCAAAGGACAAGGCCAAAGCACTGGGAACAAAATGTAAATGTACTATGCATAGGCGAAGGCCAAAGTACCTGTAAAGACCGGTAGGGGGTGTTTGTACTTCCACTCTCTATATGGTAGAGGGGAGGCACAGCAGACCCCAGCCAAGATTCTCTATAAGGTAGCAATGGATGAGCAATCAAGGCCTAGCTTCTCAGGAGGTGATGCGGGCTGCTTTTTAAGTGCAGGGTAGTCCCCGAACCCTCACAAAGGAATGTCCACAGACTGTATTACTGAAAACACAGTCTTTATATAATTAATATTCAAAGGTATGTACACGATCGCAATAACGCACTTTGTACTTGGAAGTCAATAATGATAAATATATACACGTCTAGAGTGGTACCACTAATGTTCTCAAATCTCATTAAAGTGCATCAACTGTACGGTTAAAATGTTACACAGATCAATAACGAGTAAACCAGCAATACAGATAGGAAGGAATGCAAGATGCTTGAAACAATAGGCAGAATATTGACCCCGACCGCTAGGCGCAGTTCTGAGTGGAATTTCCCCCACCTGGGCAACCTGTAAATAAAGATATATAGCACAAGCCCAGTCCATATATTGTCTGATAGTCTTACTTCTTCCTATTAAGGTTTTACCCCCCCAATGTACCTGGTGGAGTAGAGTTCTCCGACGATGCACCGACCGATCCTTCTTGAGTGCCTCCCTTTCAGGCGGGAGCCACGGATCGTCGAGAGGTGTCGGGGAACTTGGCGTTTGGTGTCGGGGTATCAACGGCACTTCTTGAGTGCCCTCCCTTTAAGGCGGGAGTCATGGGTCGTCGAACGTCCGGTGGTGAACAGGGTGAACTACGGCAGGGAAGTGACAGCTTCGTTCCTAGTGGTGCTCGTCGACGACAGAGCGTGGGCGTCCTGCAAGGAAGAGGCGTGCGGGGTACCTCGGTGACAATAGTTGTGGACCGCAAAGAGATGATGAAGAACTGTGGCCCAGCAAGGGCGTCGAGTCGTCGGCGTCTCTGAGGTCTGTAGGTGGCGGGAAACCCACTGGTGGATGCTCCTCGGTGCGTCGACGTTCGGACCTCATCCAGTGGGAGACAAGCGGGTGACGATGCAGACGAGAGCGTCCAATAATCAATGGAAGTTCTTAGGCAAACGGGACCCCGGTCGTCGACAGTGGCAGACAACAGTCCGAGTACTTCTCCTTGGATTTCTGCAGCAGTCCCCGTATTGGGTCGGCAGCCTGTCGTAGGTCTGTCTACCAGGGAGCGTTGGCAAAGATCAGCTGTGCACGATGGTCCCTCGTAGCTCGGGAAGAGGGTGCCTTACCAGGTCCTCTCTCTGGGTCAGTCCTTGGAGGCACAGCAGCTTTCAGATTGTGAAGGAGGGCAACAGCAATTCTTCTCATCCAGCGGGGCTTCAAGGTCAAGCGTCAGTTAATCCAGTTACTCGTCGTAGTGGACTTCAGCTTCTGAACACGATTCCTAGCAGTGAGAGGTCTCCAGATATACTGTTGATCTCCCATTCATTCCGCTGGGTCACACTCAAGCATCCAATCACGACTACGGGCATTCATGCAGGCAGGCAGCCAATCAGGCACACGAGGTATTCAGGCCATTCACTTCTCTCCAGAAACTGTGTATTGGGACAAGTACCGAGCCATTCGACACTCCAAGCTGCATTCATACCGGTTTCGGGCAGGGTTGTCTCAGTCATTGTGTCAGCCACCTAGACACCCACAACACAGAATGCATATTTGTCACACACTCTATTCACCCAGGTCCCACCCACAGGAGGTACCCACAACATACATAACCGGGAAGGCTCCAGCTAGTCTGACTGGGCCTTCACAACAACACCATATTTGCCACTTCCATCCAACAGCAAGTCAGGGGGAAGGGACAGAGTCAGGGCTTTCCAGGACTTTGGGAAAACAAGGTAATGGGTAATAGAAAGCAAGAGGCCACCGGGGCCATCTTGTTTTCCATCAGGGATCAATTGATCCCAATGGCAGGGCCGGGGTATCCCAAAATGGGGGATACACCGTGCACCTGTCAAATTCAGCATGGAGCTGCCACCAGCCCATACCCTGCTCTGTGGGCCACCCACAAGTGCCCAAAAACATACTCTAGGGGCACAGGGTTGTACCCCCACCCATGGGTGCCATAAGGGTATCCCACAGGTTCGTTCACCAAACCAAAAGAAAGAGAGCTGCACCACGAGGATTCCCACATGAACTCCTGCGCGGGAAACACGACAGAACACACGATAAAAAGCAGTAAAGGACAAGGATACGGAGGCCCTGTCCCTCCGATGCATTTCCAGCATCACAGTACCAAGATCCCCACATGTATTATGTAGGCATAGATGATGGTGAAAGCATGGAGAATCTCGCAGTCAAATACAAGGTGCAGAAGAAGGCCAAAACACTGAGAACCCCAGATGCCTTTGGTAGGTGGAGGGGAAGTCCAAAGCATTGATAACCCCATGTGCATTTTGTAGATGAAGGAAAAGGCTAAAGACTAAGGAGCTCATGTGCATTTATTGAAGAGAATTTGTTATTTGAATATGGTTTTCTGAATGTATTGTGTGGTCCAATCTTGGGAGTTTTTTCACAACTGCTACAGTACAAGCAGTTTAGTTTGGAGAAGCCCAGATAATATGTGGGTCTCTGCACCAGCCACACCAGTCAATATGTAGCCACAGATCTCTTTCTCTGGAAAGAACAGGGGTGTCTATCTCAAAATAATCTGGTGCATCAGTAGAAATAACATTGTGCATACATCGCCTTTTCACATACATCAGGTGCCAAAGGATGGAGTTCAGGAAAAGTTTGAAATTGCGACACTAGCAACAAAGGCTCAAGAGGAAAAAGATAAGGCATCAGCTCAGCAACAAAAAGAGCAACCAATGAATACACAAGAAGAGGTGGTCCCTCAAGAGGTGGTTTTTTAAAAACCATCAATAAAGAGAATCTTCCCTCCTGACAATGTGTTTTCTTTAATGCACAGTATGTCATTGTAGAACTCCTCATAATTCACGCAATCATGCACATGCGCGCCCTCTGCCACTGGTTCAGCTATAAATGTGGCAGGGTTCACTATTATACATCTGACAATTTTAATCGCTGGATTAGATATAATAACTTTGTATACTGAAGCCCTCTGAGATGTCAATGTACCCTTAGGCTGTGCCAAAATGGCAAATAAAGCATGCTCTAGAAAAAGTATCATAGGGCAACCCATTACAATACTTGTAGACTTCTCAATTGCGAAGGCGGCAGCTGCCAATGATCGTTCGCACGGAAAATACCTTTTCATAACTGGGTCTCTAAGGTTCCAGTGTAATATGCCAGAGGTTTGTACCACAATGTGGTTCTCTGTGTTAACATTGATGTCATAACTGTCCCATCAGTATGTGAAAATAAAAGTAATATGTCACCATAATTGGGAATTCCTGAAAAAGGAGCTGTACACATTGCTTTCTTTAACTCTTCAAATCCTTCCTCTCCTTCCTCAGTCATTCTATTATTTCCTTATTCACCTGTGCTTTCTTTAAAGCCTACAAAAGGGGTCTTGTGTACGAGCTATAGACAAACACCCATGCTCGCACATAATGACATAATCCCAAAAATTATTGCATCTGCTTTACCATGTGCAATTTTACAGTTTTCATAATTCGGCCCTTTCAGGTGTCACCTTCTTTACCTTATGTGAGATCAACTGGCCTATATACAACACTTCTTCTTGGCAATACTGTAACTTCTCCTTGTCTACTTTAGATCCCTTGTCTGCAAGAATATTCATTAATTCAATCGAGTCTTGTCTACACTCATCTTTAGTCATGCAACAAATCAGAATGTCATCTAACTATCACAGTACTCTTCAAATCAATATTGCCAAGGTCTATCTGCAGGACTATATTAAAGATGGACGGAGACTCACAGTACCCTTGAGGCAAACAAGTATATTTCAGTCGGATTTGGAAAAAAGTAAAGGAAGTTTAGTCTTGAGCGTCTTTATGCAACAGGATTGGGAAAACCTATTTTTCAAGTCAATCATTATGAAATATTGTGCTTCTACGGGGATACTACATAGTATCATCGCCAGATTTAGAACTAAATGAAACTTTGTTTCTACAATCTGGTTACTTGGTCTCATGTCTTGCTTGACTCTCCATGACCCTCTCTTCAATTTAATAGGATACACTGCGGTATTACACAATGACTCTGATGGTACAGGAACACCTTGCTTCATCAATGCTGAGATAGTCTCAAAAATGCCCTCATCTGCCTCTCGAGACATCAGATATTGTCTCACTTGGGGAAAAATTGCTCCTGGTTTCAATTTTATTTTAAGCCCTCCCACTCTCTTAAGTAGGCCTACATCATTAGGGCCTGTAGTCCATAAAAACATTCAGCGCTTTCTTCAAATCTTCATCAAAAAATGACAGATGCTGTCGGATTATGGCCATGTGCTGTGGGTTCTCCCTTTTCTCTATTCTGATGCAATAGTAATGCTTATAAAGAACACCACTTCATCATCTGATGGATCATTTTTAAACATACCTACTAATGTTTACATGCACACCTATAACTTATAATCGTTATCTACTTGAATCTATAAATCAATTAGAAACAAACTACAGGTGCAGGGGAGGAATACAGGCCCTGGCACGAGGCCTACACAATACACAATTTGCAAAGAGTGTCTACCATATGATACACTCCCATCCCCTGCACATCCATATAACGGAACATACAGTCAACAATTTAGCCAAATAGTTAATGCTTTTTAATGTATACAATAAATCAAACTCACATGTTCACATATACATATACTGCAATATATGCTCTGCATAAACCTTAACATATGTTGTACATAAAGAAGTGCATTTAAAATTTAAGTAAAATACAAAAAAAGGACAAGAGTTCTTTAATTTGAAGACTTTTTTCTGGCCCAACGCGTTTTGAGGGGTGAACACCTTCTTCAGGAGGAGCTAGTTCTGAAACAACAAATACACGGGATCCATGTCAGACCCGTACTTTCATAGACTACAATATCTTAGTCAAAATCATAATACTGATCATCCATGACAGGAGTACATCACCATATAGGTATATCCACTCCCAACATCAATTGTCCCATCTTGGTTATTCTCAAAGTACCAGTGTCATTCCAACATGCTGTTAAATTACCCCCAGATTAGCAATCCAAACCTGTGTGTTCTAAGTCAATATCAAATCGATGAAATAGTATTTGTCAGTGTTTAAAAAATGGTCACCTCCAACCCAGTAATCCATATCTAGTTAAACTCTACATACCTTTGACCTGGTGTTCGGGGACCAGTGTCAAGTACACCTGGATTACAGAGAAAGTAGAGAAAAATCTAATCAAACCATTCTAAAGCAAATCTCTAAGAATGCAACGTCAAGCCCATTGCACCCTCGACCTACCTGTGATAACAGGCAGACGTGTATGTGCTGTTTGGGGGCTGAGATATTGTTCAATATTGTTCAATGTATAGCAGAGAGTCTTCAAGCTCCTCTATAACCAGACACTTAAATCCAAATTTGCGTAACTCACTCCCCAACTGTCCTGCAAGTAGGGACATGTTTAGTGATGACGTGTGTTAGCACAGCAATCTTCAATGACTTCCCAGTTCTCAGTATTATATGAATCCCTCCATGTACCTCACTATCTCCACATGAATTTGCATCCCATAGTTACCTAATGTTAAGGTGCTCTACTTCTTATACAGACTTTTCCTGCTGTACTCTCTCCATATGAGGCCCTTTAGTATCTCCGTCCCGAAGCGTGTCACATGAATAATCACACGGCCACGCTGAAATAGGAAATAATGCCTCAGTTCTGCATCAAGAAAACCAGTGCGTTCACCTCTAAACATGGGATCATATGTGAAGGCTAATCACGTCTTTCCATCAAAGTAATTGAGTGCCGTTTCTCGTCGTAGGTGGATGCTGTCTCCAAGACAAATCATCACTCCATACACTTGTCGTATATACATTGGCTTAATGAGAAAAGTTTAATTCTTCATGCAGTTACACACAATGGTACAAAGGCTGCATTCTGCATATTTTCCAATGACAACATTTCTTCTTGAACTATTCCTCCTGGGTGTCCGCCGCAAAGCAAGTCACTACCCTGTGCACTTGTAATATAGATGTAGGCTCACTATTGAAAGTATCATTCTACATGATGCTGCCCAAAATAGTACTATGGCCTCATTCTGTATATTACAACATCCCTTCCTGTACTATTCTTCATGAATATCCATGTCCTAAAAGAATGATTTCGAACAAAGGAAGCTAAGAAAATTTAAGAAGGAAACACCTTTTACTATTTAAATGATATTGTTTACTCTTGGCAAGAGTATTATGCCCAAAGGAATAAAACTAGATTCCCAAATCCTCGTCCAAATCCATCCAGTTCAGATAATAGCAGTGAGGGGAGCATAGGAGAGCCATTGGTACCTAATAGACCAATACCAGGTAGACCAGGAGAAATCCCTAGCACAACAACTGCCATAGGGGCACCGTTGGTTAGCACAGTAACAGAATCGACACCTTTTGTTTTAGAAAAAAGCAAACCAGACGCGGGCAAAAGACCCACAAGGCAAAAAGACAAATGATAGATAACATTGTGGTGAATATTTTGAGTAAGAACTTGAACACAAACCAATTGGCTATCCTAAATAAGGGACTATCATGTGTACCTACATCAGATACCAGTCTATTTTGAGGAGAAAGTAAATTTACACCGTTGACTACGGAAGATTAGATTAAAGTTTTTCTTCAAAACTCAATCGATGGAAGGTGATCGAGATAAGATAGATGATAGATTGGAACTGAAGCCCAAGAGCACCTTTGACCCGCAAATTCAAAACATTGCACTTAACATGTTTAAACATAAGGTAGAGCAGGAGTTGAAGAAGACTGATTATTGGAAAAGAATCCATACAATATGAAAGACCAACAAATTAAGGATATTGAATCCCTGGCTAGAAATGAGGAAATAACTATTAAGCCTGCTGACAAGGGGGGAGCACTTGTTGTAATGGACACCACCTTCTACCATAATAGATGTGTTGATATGTTGGGTGATAGGTCAACACATGTCCTACTGGACCAGGATCCTACACTCCAAATCAAAACTCTAATTGAGACAACCACAGAAAAAGCATACAACAATGACTGGATCTCTGAAAAAACAAAACAATTTTTGATAAAGAGATTTCTGATTATCCCAGTGTTTTATGGATTGACCAAAATCCATAAAGATAATTTGAAGCCACCTTTAAGACCGATTGTGGCAGGTACTGAAAGTATCCTGGACCCACTAGCGACATATGTTGACAAGATCCTACAGCCTTTGGTAAAAAAAGATCCCTACTTACCTAAGAGATACCACCAATTTGTTGACCTGTCTGAATGACATTGTATGTGTATCCCCTGACTGCATACTATTATCCTTGGATGTGTGCAGTTTGCATAGTTCAATACATCATAATGATGGAATAGAGGCTATTGAATGGATCTACTGCTGTCTGATAATGTTAAGTGCGAAAGGCAGTTAATGATTGAGTTTGTAAACATCATTTTCTACAACAATTTCATCCGGTACCATGACAGACTCTATGCTCAGGTGTCGGGCACCTCCATGGGGTCTGCCCGTGTAATGAGGCCCACTCTCTTCTATCCACCCTCTGCCCACCCATTTAAATGGAAACTTCCTCGACCGTATTCTCATCTCCTCTCAACTCTCTGCATATAATATCTCCTCTGCTCCTTCTCCCTCCTATCACTCTTTGGTCTTTGTCTTAATCTCCATTCGTGCTTTGACTTCACTATCTCCATCTTATACTACTGTTACTAAATGTAAGTTTCCCTCCTTCAAACCCCTTGACTACTTCTGTGGCCTACAGCGTTCTCTCACCTCCTATACTAAACTCACCTTTCCATCCACTGAAGAAACCTTCAACAATTGACAATGTTCTTCATGCTCCTGTTTTCGTCTTGCTATCCATCTTTCCACATTACTCCTAAATCCTCCCCTACATGGCCCTGGATTACACCTCTCATAGGCACCCTGAAAACAACAATGTGAAAAAGCTGTGCATTTGGAAAAGGTCAAGACACTGAGATCACCAACTCTACCTCACTCTCTTCCGAACTCTTCCTCATTTTTCATTCAAACATGACTTCTATCTCTCTCTCATAATCTTCCCAAACCTAACTCAATTCTCTGATCTCCTAAACCCTCCTTCCTCTCCTCCACTCTTTCTGCAAATGATCTTGCTCTCTACTTTGCTTCCAAAATGTCTACCATTCACAGTACCCTCAGTACTGAACTTCTATCCTCTCCACCTGCTTCACTTTTTTCTACCACTCCTACCCCCTCTCCAGTTACTATGTCTTCCTTTGCATCCACCAACCCTGATGAGATTTTTGCTTTACTCCTCATGGCTAACTCTTCCTGTGCCCCCACTTACCCACTGTCCCCACATATTGTGAAGAACAAAGCTCCCAGTGTTGCTCCACATCTTAATTCCCTCTTCAACTCCTATCTTGCTAATGCTACATTTCCCTCATCCTATAAATCAGCTACTGTCATCCCTCTCCTTACGAAATCCTGGCCTTGATCTCACCAACATGTATCCTGTCTCTCTTATACAACACTATTCCAAAATCCTTGAGCGAGCAGTATTCAGTCAACTCACAGGCTCCTTGATATTCACAACTTGTGGGATCCTCTTTAATCTGGCTTCAGGACTCTACGTTCTAGCAATACAGCTGTCCTCAATGTCAGCAAATTCATCTTTTATGCATTGCATGTGAACCGGTCATCTATTTTTATTCTTCTCACCCTCTTTGCTGCCTTGGATATTGATGACCATTCAAACCTTCTATTTACATTATCTCTTCTTAGCATCAGAGATAAGACCCTTGCATGGTTTGCTTCATACTATGCCCCTAGACCCTTTCAGGTGTCCTAGAACAGCAGTATCACGCTTAATATTGCAGTGCCCCAAGGGTCTGTGCTTGGTCCACTTCTCTAAAATCTCAATACCTCAACTCTTGGCACCCTGATCTCCTCTTACAGCCTCTCCTACTAACCTTTTCTGACAACACTTAGCTCTTGTAGGCATGGACCTTTAGTTCCACCCCTTGAACCAAATTAGGCCCACCTCTAGAATTAGTAAGTGTGCCTTTTGTGCATAAAGTAAGTTTATTGTACAGACAACCGGGAGGGGGCTTAGATGACATAAAACAGTCAAAATAACCCTGGTCTCCCTGAACCACACAAATAACACACATTATAAACAGTTTGCAACAGTTAACAAACTCTCCCAGATACCATTACAGAGCCATCCCACAAAACATTATTGGTTGCCCTGTACACTTGACATCTAAAATCCAAACAGTTCATTGGACAGACATCATAACACAATCCCCTAAAAACCTATAATGACAAGGTTTACAATTCCAGCACACCCCTTCCCAAAAACCTCTCCATATTTGATGGCAGCCTTGTCTCTTAGTTAGACAACAGAATTCCTATTAATGATGCACACAAACCTGCCCCAAAAATACCTAAGCACATATTGGTGAATATTTTGTAACTATGTAAGCTTTGCATCTTCATATTGCTGCGCCCTTTTACCTATGGGTTTGGTGTGCATAACAAATGAATAAACAAACAAACAAACATGAAAACGAAAGAAAGATAGGTAGATTCCCTTTTGACCTATTCGTGTTTGCTAATCACATTGCCCAAATTTGTCCAATTTCTGATTTTTATGACCTCTACGTGACTGACATTTCCTATTCACATGAGTTCCGCCCACTCTCTGACACCACAATCACTCTCGTGAAGTGTATTACTACTGATTTAGGCAAGTTCCCTTGGAGAGGCCACCTGTTCCAAATACCCCTGTGAGTACACAAGATGCCAATCCCTTACAACAATGAGCTCTCCTGTTTACCAGAGATCATATCTTCCCTTCGCCTTCCAGCATTTGAGCTATGTGCAAACTGACCACAGTCACTCTGTTGATCAATTTACAAAACCTGTTCCCTGACTGCTGACGGGGCCTTTGCAATCCTTTGCCACGATTGCAAAAACACCCTTCTAATTAATCCACAGTATGAAGACCCATTATACACAGAGCAACCACACCTCATTTACATTTGAAAAATACTTCCCATACATGTATACCATTATGGGTTCATTTTTATACCTATTATGATATCCTCTCATGACCACAATTCATACAGCTAAACTCCACGTGTAAATATTGATCGCCTGCTTTACCTGAGTGAGGAGGGGCCCTCTGTGTGACAATGTTTCATCGTTATGTTTCTGCATGCATGCAAATCTATAAATGTATCGCCTCTACACAAAACACAAAGTAACCTAAATGTAACACTTATCCTATTTACCATAAATATTGTAATATTTGTAGCAATTTGCAAAAGTGATAGAAATGACAATGATGACGTGTCCACCCCCAAGGCAGTGGTATGGCGCGCAAGGTTCAAACATTTCCAATTTCCCAACACTCTTCTCCTTCTTTCCTTTCTTATCAGACATGCCTGCTCAACTCCACTAAGACTGAAGTTCTCTACTTTCCAGCCAGTGTATCCACCTCTTCTTCTTTTCTCTCCTGACTACCTTCCTTACTCTGATTCCACTCGTAACTTTGATGTCATCTTCAACCCATCTCACAGCTTCTTGCTCTTCATCTACAAATCTGCCACTGCAGCCATGCTTCACCTCCTTAATATCAGTTACCTTTTCCCTTTCAATACTGCTAAACAGTTAATCGCTTCCTTAGTCCTTTCTAGATCTGACTTCTGTGCAAGTCTCCTCTATGGACTTTCCAACTATGCTTTTTCATCTCTGGACAAAGTCCTCAACTTCCTGGTATACACACTTTTCAACATTTCTCACTTTACCTCGACCTCTCCCGCCAGTAACCAGATTGAAACAGTCTATAAAACAAAGAGCTAAGTATAAACGTCTTCTTCATCTTCAAAACTATCCATGGACTTGTCCCACCATACATATATGGTAATTTCACTCCCTACTCTCATTCATTACAATCATCCCCGGCTCTCCTCCTTGCCACTACTCGAGCCCCTTGAGCTCCCTCATTTACGCTCTCTTCTTCTCCTCGCTTCTCTACTCTGGAATGTTATTCCTCTCCCTCTTTGTACTACTCCAACTCTACCACTATTTAAATCCAAAGCCTTCCTCTTGTCTAAATAACCTGTTTCTTATCATTTTATGTTACTCCATCACCCTGCTTCCCTCTCTCCTTACTCTTACGGACAACCCTACAGCACTTTTCATTCAACACTCCATCCTTAATTTAGCATTTCCTCTACCATCCTGTGCCTGTGTTATTCTGTCCTGTCCTCGTCCCTTGTTTATGTTTCCACCTTCCCCTGCAACATCTGGTTGTCAATTCACATTCACTCACCCAATTGTCAAGGACCAATGTCCTCCACTCTATCAATGTTACATTTTGTAAGTGTTTTTGTGCCAAATATGCATTAATTTCTTTTGATATCTATGAATAATACATGTCATTAATAAAATGTCTGAACACAAAGCAGAGGCAGGGCAAATGGATATACATCTGTTCTTAACCTTCCAAGAGGAGCCACGACCTGATGGGATGAAGAGTGCTATGGAGTATTTTTGCCATCTTTTCTTGAGACATGGTTTAAATTCTAGGTGTCAAATTTGAAACAAAATGCGCATGGCAATATGGACAACACATGAGGTTGCCAGTTACAGACAACGTAATAGCCATGTGTTAGGATGCATCAAAGAGATGCTTAAAAGCCATTGCAAATGATAACAATGGGTTAGAGATAAACCATCCAGTGCAGGACTCCACCACTTCAAAAACGTGTATTGGAATGTGTCCAAATATTCTACAAAATTCCTTATACTTTTTCCTGTGGCACCAGGCTGAGTGTTCAGAGAGTGGAAACATGGCAACAAGCGTTGAACAGACTCCCCTCTCTGTCTGGCTGCTATCTGCATCAGTAGCCCCATTTGAAGCTAGCAGCCCATCTGCAGACTAGATGACTGATGCCTATGCATCTTTATACAGGCCAACTGGGTAGTGATGATAATCTACTGCAATTCTGACTTGGCAGTGATCAGTTTGACCATCTGTACTGGATTAATAAGATGTTGAAAGCCTAAGATACCCTCCTGACTAGTGTGTAGTGAGAATGATTGGTTAGCTCTGTTGGGTTATTGCCTCAGACCACAGGAGATACCTCAATGGTACACATGTGAAAGAGCTACCTTTCATAAACATGAACAATCAATGTATTGCTGAATACTGTGGTGGGAGGCAACACCAGGTCCTTTGACTGGAAGACCAAACAACAGATTCCTCAGATGATGAAGATTTCTGTGCAAGTCAGCCACAATCATGCGGATGGAGCGGTAGGCGGAAGCATGGTGGCGACTTTGACACTGACATTAGTGGTTGTGTGCATTACAAAGTGAATATTTTGTTTTTTTTCCTTCAGCCTCAATGTATTTGGCTCTACCAACCAGATGACACAATCTCTGAGTCCTAGTAATGTGCTCACAATCTGGCGGTTCTGCCTCAATGTATTTGGCTCTACCAACCAGAGGAGCAACATAACTACCGCTGCATGGTGTAGCACCAACATTGAAATCAGTAAAGGTTGTGCTTCTATATATTTTCCTATACCAACCATTGACACTGCTGTCCAAAAGGTAGTACTGCACTCACAAACTGGAGGCTCTGCATCATTTCATTTTGTTCTCTCAACCAGTCGACCCATTCTCCTAGTCCTAGTACCACACTCACAAACTGAAGGATTGTTCTCAATTTATTTCATATTTCACGTGGCCAATCTGTGGATCCGGAAAGGCCTTTTAGATACCCTCTCCCCATGTACCATGTCCCCCTTTTAATTGTAGAATGGGGAAGGAACACATGTTTCTCAATCACAATCACCACTACCTCACCCTACAGTTTACACCAATTTACAGAGATCAGGGATTGCACAGAGAATATGCCTGCGGTCCTCATCATCACTCTGTCTTTCCTGTTCTGCCCAAAAGATTATACACAGTGCCTTTTATCACCAATAATTCAGGCTGAACTGCTACTGGAGATAAAGGTGCCCTACCAGTCAATGGTCCGTCTGGGTCAGGCAGTGCTGGGCCAGACATGGAGCAGGGAGCAAGATAGTTGGATTGAAACAGATTGGGGTCTGTGGAGGTCACTTACTTGACAAGCTGATGAATCATCTCATATTCGATTGTGGCCACCGTCACTACTGCAGAAGGGTGCTGATCTATCTGCACCTGTGGCACGTTATGTGCTCTCAATGACCACATGATTGTGCCACAGCCTAAAGTGCTTGCAGATCGAGGAGGTGATCAGGTCACTTACTTAGAATAACTCAATTAACTGTTTTCTGGCAGAGGTTGCAAACTACACTGCTCGCCTCCCTCCAACACTAACACCCGCCGGCAATCAGAGTAATAGCTGGTGAAGTAAACAATGTGAAACACATATGTAATCAGGATCGACTAAGAATAATCCTCACTCTTTTGTTGACACTCCTCTAAAAAAAACTCTATGCATTCATCATGTGTGTGTGGCTAAGCGTGAAACTACTTGGTTAATAAAAAACACCAATCAAATATCAAACTTACATGGCCGCAACATGTCGAGTGGATACAATGTTTAACCATGTAAGAGTGAAAGATAATTGAAACACACAAAAGAGGTCAATTTGATACAGTTCTCCCATTACATGAACAAAACATACTTACATGAAGAAACAGCTACATTAGCGGTGCAGTAAAAAACAGCAGTAATCGAGGGCTTACTCTGATACCACCACATTGCCGCATTACTGCACCACCGTACTAAAGGTTAGGTTAGGAGGTGAAGTGGAGGATTCACCTCCATCAAAAAGCTGGAGGTAAATCCAACACTTTACTGCCGAAAATCAGCAAATTAGGCAAAATCACTGCCGGTGGAATTATCGCTGGTGGTAATTTTGCCAAAATCCCCCTGGAATCCTATGGAATCCCATTAATTGGGACTAGCACCACCTACTGTCACTTTTAATCCGGCGGTAAGTCCAAAAAGACCATGTGACAGTAATGGTAAAATCGTTTGGTGGTATTTCAGTGGATTTACCAACAAACAACAACCAAACTTGTAATAATGCCCATAGTGTGTTATGATCTTTTAAAACAGGTCCTTGGCACAAACAATAAAGAATCATCTATGTTTGGTGGGCAAAGTCGGCCCAATGGCATCAATCTCCATAAACGGTAGCTTGATGTGAAACAGTATCGTGTACAGTCAGGTGGAAGCCACCTAATTGGTAGTTGTTTTTTGGGGGGGTAAAAAGCTTCTCTACATCAGCATACACTAATAAGCCTGGCATGTTTCATTCCACTGTGGCACTGGCGGAATGTCATCAAGAGGAAGGCAGACCATGGAGCTAGAAATCACAAAGAGTGTATGGATCAATCAACTAATTGGTGTGGAGGGAGGTTCAAAATAAATGACCTTATTCACGAGGCTTTATATGGCAGAACTGTTTCATTATGGGCCCAAATGAGTTAGAAAGGAATGAATTCTAATCCTTTGTTTTAGGATATATTTCAATCGTTCCAGGAGTTGACTCAATGGATTAGTATCTGAGTATTTCTAATGTCAATGCAAATAAGTAAACAAGCAACACCCTGTTTTAATTTTGATTGTGCATTACTGCTTGTGAACAATCTAAACAGCTACATTGACTGAAACAAGGAAGGAAACTGACCTTCTTTTATCTTCCTGTGGCTTGTGAAATGAGTGTGTACATCTGGAGAAAGGCGTGTGTTACAGTGTGTTTCCAAGGAGAAAGAGTGTGTAGTTATATTGTGTATCTAAAACAATCTTTTCAGGTTTTAACAAATGTTGCTGTCCTTCAAAGATTCTAGTAACACTGTAAACAAAACTGTACAGTTAAAGTGAGCCTGTACTGGCATATCTTCTGTTTATGTAGCGGTCAGTGTAGCAGAGGCCGTACTTACTGCCACTTATAAATCCTTTTCAAAAGGACGATGGGTTTACAAAACATGTGACTTCAGAGCGTCTATTTGATCTCACAACATATCCATGATAATGTAAATATATTACCAAATTCAGCACTGAGTCCAAATGTAATCGGGCAGATCCCATATGCAACATATTTGTAAAGTGTTTTATCCTGATAAGTAATTATTTACTCATTTAATATTAGTTATGTTCCAGTTACAATCATTATTTATAGAGCTTTGGAAAATAAGCTTTGTGTTGGGGGCGGTTTCAGAGTAGCTGTGATGCGGCTTGACAGACTGAAGTTCGACCCTGTTAGGTACTTTCCTCTAGTCTTGTTCTGTCTTTCTCTGCTTGCGCAGAGTGGCGTTCAGAACTCTGAAGCTGGTAACCTTGGACAGCGGATTGATCTGTCTGTGCATTGCCGCAGATTCCCACAGAAGCCACAGAGCATGAGGTCTCAGGACTGAAGGTGCTTAGAGGAACTGAGGAGCTGAAGAGGTAACTCTTTGGCAATGGACGCTGTGCATCCCGAACTCCATACTCAGCTATGCTCCAAGACCTTTGCTCTGCCTGATTGGGCTCACTGTCCTGACCTGAGCTGCCCAGGACCAGCCGCGCCGGTAGCCCCAGCCATTTTCTCTAGCAGCAAGGGCATCATGCATCCTGTAGGAAGGAACAGACACGGTCAGTAGGTGCAAACTAAGGTGTAAACTAAGCTGAGGGGAGGCAGCCTGAGTTGCCTTTTGTGTGAGGTATTGAGCTTGCCCTGTGAGTGTGAGCTCGTGGGAGAATCACTGCTGCAAGGCTTTAAGGTGGAGAGGGGAACTGTCACTATATATATAGTGAGTTGCTTTTATCCCTCTCACTTTTTCAAACATAATGAAATTGGCTAAAACACGGGTGTACGGTCTAAGGAGTAACTCTACTCACCCAGGCAGACATTCACATAGCCTGATGGCTACCAGCCGACAGCAGATGTTCTAAGAAGGACAAATCCGACAACACCCCGGACAGCGAGTCCAAAATCACAGGGTACTTTGGCAATAAACATAAAGTACAAGCGCTAGAGGGTGACCCCATTCCTGTGTTCGCAACTTTAGCCCAGCAACATCATGCCGTGGCCTCCACCAATGCACCCAATTCTTCCATCTCAATTGATAACACGCACTCTTTGCTGAACATGTGCTTAGGCCTCCGAAGAGATTCGATGGGTAGGGTTGATGGGGCAAACAACAACATGGCCCATTTTGACAATATTTTGGGTGCAAATCTGTCAGCGACCTCTGACTTTGGCCTCTGACCTCTGAAACATTGGTTTCCCCCAGTTCCTCACTAGATAGCGACTGTGATCTCTCTACCGTCTCTTTTTCTGCATGGTCCACTCTCTACAATACTGCATTGCCTGCTCCATCCTTAAGTGCTATAACATCTACCACGGATGCTTTGTTTGCACTATTCTTTAAAATGGAAAAGGATCAAACAGATATTAGGAGAATATTGGCAATGGTTGATGATGTAACTGGGATTGAGACTATTCCACATTACCTTGACCTCCTTTGTTCACTGGCCCAGTCACGATCCCGGCAGCTGAGCCCAAACGACCACTCAGCTGGAGAAGGTGACATCGAAATCTGTGATGGCCTAGTCAGTGTACCTGACGAGTCCAGAATTGAGGCAACCTCAGCCTTGGAGGTAGGAGTGGAAGGTGCATCAGTTACTACCGCAGTATCACCAGTTTGGGCTGTGTATAGGAAGGTACGGCGGAGAAATAGTCAACCACTCCCACAAGTGCCCCTTCAGATACTACAAAAAGCCATGTCTTTTGCCAAATGAACAAAGAATAACAGAAAATGCCAATGTGTTATTGAAAGCAGACATGCAAAATCAGGATGCTCTGTTGTGCGGAGGACACACTTGGATGGTACCACAGGGCAGGTAAACCTGCAGGGCCCCATGGATAAATGGTTAGGGTACAGGAAGTTCAACCACCCACCTCACCAATGCTGGCCCCAACACCCAGCCCTTCTCTAGAAAACCACATACAACAGTGTCCGCTCAACGTGCCTGGGGTGAATGGTGGACCAACCATGGACTCGATGATCTATAATGTACCCACCAGAGCTTGGACATCAGAACTAAGACCTGTCACAGCACACATGGGCAACTCAGTGGCTCAGGGGCAGGCTCATTACCTTCCTGCTGCCAGGCCCAATGTCAACAATAAATCAGCATGTGCCAAACCTTTAGCTTCATTATGGCCTGATGATGGATTAATTGCTTCAAAAATCATGGTGTCACGGGGCTGACGGGAGCAATTCACAAATGCTATATACTGATCAACAGATTCCATCTTCAGCCACTCTGGTGGCACCTTATGCGGCTGAACAGAATGTACCCATCTCTGTGGTGGAAAAATGGGCAAAGATGGAAGAAATTTTCCCACTGGCACAGGGTCCCTTAATTGGGACTAACACCACCTAAATCGAAGATACCTTCTTGAACTTTTTCAGAAAATACCACAGCTGAGAACAATTGGCTCTGAAGATATCTTGCACATTGAGCTCTGTAGGGTATTTTGTGGAGATTTGGGGCCTGACGGTATTTTCTTACTGCCGAAAAATAACTTAGCAACAATCACTCCTTGTATTCAGATTGGGCCATGTACAACAATAATACAGTGGACATGCATTATTTCAGCACACAGACATGCGTATTTGGTATGCATGGTTGGTATGCGTGGTTGGTGGTATTTTGGTGAGCATAATTCCCTTGTTTTATTTGTGGCCCCAATATCCAGAACCCCTTATTTTTGTTTAGATTTTTCGTGTAATCACTAGAGAGACCTCAGACTTGCATTTCAGGAACACCACATTTTCATTTTTAGTGTGCCACCATGGGCAATTTCTCTCTGTCTTATCTACGGCAGCGAGCTATCATGTGGTATTTTCACTATCTTATATACGGTAGTGTCCCGGGCCTCCCTTTTTGCCGACTCATAGACCTCCGACAAACTACAATACAAACAGTTAGTTATAATTGCTCATACTGAATTACATTGTGCACACGGCTGCAGCCAAATTTGATGTTTAGCTACCTTGAAAATGACAATTGCACTGTCTAAACATCTCCCCACATCATCAGCACTGTATTGGTAAATATAAAACACACCACCCGTCTGCTTTCAAATATTTTTGTGTATTATAAAAGTTGCATTTAAACACGATCTCACTCTTTACAGAAATAAATAAAATAGCACAGTAACAGCATTATCTGTGATACACTGAAAAGAGAGTGGCGGAGACAAGAACTCAATTTGCAACATTAAACACGTGAGTAAAGCACAGGAATCTCCTTTCCTACACTGACTGAATATTCTCATACACACTCAGCCCCCACACTTCTGTAATTACCTTATCTGTTCAGCATGAGTTTTCTCCGGCTGTTCTCTTTCTGAATTTGGCTCCCTTGAAGATTAACCCCAGTGAAAACAAGAGTCTTTTGTTCTCAAACTGCGGTTATTGCCTGGAATTCTCAGCTTTTGCAGCAGGAAATCTTCAGCCAGGAAACAGGTCCTTCTCCCAGCTCTGCCAAATCTCGGTTGTTCTCCCCCTCTCCTCAAGCTCCCCCAGCAAAACTCTAATCACTGCCTCTAGCATGATACTTGTAACGCTCACCTGATTCTCGCAGAGGCGCCGGTCTTGACTGGGCGACTACCGTATCTTCAAAGGTGATGTGTAGCACCCGGTTGGCTCTTTGGGCTGGACCTCTGTGCACTGTATGCCTGACTTGTAGAGTAAGATGTCTGCAGATAGAAAATATGGGGTTAATGAACTGGGGTTATTGGGGTGTCCCTATCTCTTTCCTCTTCTCCACTCCTGTAGACCCCCAAAGGTTAACGCTCTCACCTTAGGTAAGTGAATGCCGAGCTCTCCATCTGCCTCGGGGCAGGGTGCTGTAACCAGTTTCTTCACTGGATAGGTAGCGCAGGCCTCTTGACTTCAGAGGACTGCTGTCCGTCGTTTACTGCACGAACGGTAAGTTTCGAGTCATTCAAATGTCTTTAAAGTCTTTAGTAATGATGTCTCTTGTTTTGCAGGGTTCCGGCGATGGCGGATGACGGGCTGAAGTGAGTTGAAGATGGAGCCTGTGTGATGAATAGAAGCGCCTGGAAGCACGTAAGTAAGCGCTTGTTGCCTGCTTCACTATGCGCTCCAACTGTCTTTTATTTTTGCAGGTACGAGTTCGGAGCGGCTGCAGGGTGCCGGAATACCCACTGGATTAGATGTGGAAAGGAGTAATGGCACGTGAGTATTAAAGTTCCCCAATGTCTTTAAACGCACCTTGTTTTGTCTTTCAGATGCGGGATGCAGCACCGAAGGCCTCCGGAGCGTGCGAAGAGTTGGTAAACTTTTGTCTTTCAGATGCCGGAATGCAGTGTGAAGACCTCCGGAGCGCACAAAGAGTAGGTAAGCCTTTGCCTTTCAGATGCCGGAATGCTAACCTGTTCTTTCTTGTCTTTATAGGTGTTGATGAAGACTGGATTCAGGATGGTAAGCCTTTGCCTTTCAGATGCCGGAATGCTAACCTGTTCTTTCTTGTCTTTATAGGTGTTGCTGAAGACTGGATTCAGGATGGTAAGCCTTTTTCCTTAGGCCCAGGACCGGATGCAGAAGACACGATGAGCGTTCTGCTGCAGAGGTTGCAGAATAACGCAAAGCAAGATTCATCCACCGGGTGTGGTTTAAATAGCCTCCTGTAGTGCTTTGGTGTCTCCTTCCACAGCCACGCCTAAGTAAGAAAAGAGTTCCTGGTAAGAAAAGAGTTCCTGCCTTCCAGAAGAGTTCCAGTGTTCTGAATCTAGGGAGTGGCTCCAGCCCCACCCAACAGGAAAAGTAGTTCCAAACAGAAGAGGATCAGAGGCTCAACTGGCAGGCAAGTAAGCAGCATGGTCTGCTGAAGGTAAGTCCACCCAAGCATTATGAGCCCGGCGCTTCCAGCGCTGGGACTGGGCATATTTATGAGCCTGGTGCCACTGGCGCCAGGACTGGGTCCAAAAGGTCCCAATTGGGACTGGTTGGCACTCGGGACCTGGGTTATGGATCTGCTTCCAAGGGAGTTGGGAAAACCCTGACCTTTGGTGGATAACCAGACTTGATCCCCTACTTGATAGTGAGGGGCTTCCTTCCGATGTTGATCTGCTCCTTTCTTGTATTGTTCTTTAGCCCTTTGAAGGTGAGAAACAGCTTCCTTAAAGGCTTGGGTGATTGTAGAATGCAGGTAGTCTACTGCTGGTGTTTCAAGATCTTGGAGGGGGATCCAACTCCGAGGTTCGAGGGTGACTGCCGTACAAAAGAAAAAACGGGGTTTTCCCAGTTCCCGAATGGACAGAGTTATTGTAGGCATACTCGGCTATCCAAAGGATATCTTTCCAAGTTTTTTCAGTTTGTTGCAGCATGCGGCGTAAATACTGTTCCAGAGTTTGATTGGTCCTCTCGGTTTGTCCGTCGGTCTGAGGGTGGTGACTGGTCGATAGTCTCACATCAATTTGAGCCGACCGACAGCAACTTCGCCAAAAATGAGAAATAAATTGACTACCTCGATCCGAAATTAGAACCGAAGGAAAACCGTGCAGTCGGACGATGTTTTCGAGAAATTCTCGGGCCAGAGTTGCTGCTGTTGGCAAGCCTTTGAGCGGAATGAAATGCGCCATCTTGGAGAATAAGTCCACGATTACTAGAATCGTATTGTATCCGGAGCATGGAGGTAGATCGGTGATGAAGTCCATAGAAAGCGTATGCCAAGGGCGAGGTGGGATGTCAATAGGGCGTAAGAGGCCTGCTGGTCTTTCCTTTTGACTCTTGTTTTGGGCGCATACTCCACAGGACATTATAAAGTCTCTGATATCTTTTTTCCAAGACGGCCACCAGAAGTAGCGCTTGATCTTTTCTGAGGTCTTGGCTATACCGGGATGACCTTCCATTAAAGAGTCGTGATAACAAGAGATTACTTTTTTCTGTAAATCTGTGCTGGGTAGGTATAATCGTTCTTGGAAATACAATAAGTTGTCCTTTACTGCAAAGTCCTTTCCCTGCAGATGCCAATTCTGTATGTCTGCTGGAGTTACAAGTTGCCTGGCTTTATCCTTAACTTCCTCTATGGATTCTGTGGCGATTACACCCAGAATTCTTTGTTCGGGAATGATTGGTACAGGTTTAGGGTTGACCAAGTGTTCTTCCACTCCCATCCGAGAAAGGGCATCGGCTTTACCGTTCTTTGTACCAGGTCGATAGGTAATTATGAAGTCAAACTCGGCAAAGAATAATTCCCAACGGAGTTGTCTAGAGGATTGGGCTTTTGCGGTCTTCAAATATTGCAGGTTTCGGTGATCCGTAATCACAGTAACAGTGTGTCGGGCCCCCAGCAGATAATGCCGCCAAGCCTTAAAGGCAGACTTGATAGCCAGAAGTTCCTTGTCAGTAATCGTGTAATTGATTTCAGGAGGCGAGAATTTGCGGGACCAAAATGCCACGGGATGCAACTGATTGGTTACCGGGTCCTTTTGTGATAGAACTGCCCCCATGGCAAGGCTTGAAGCATCAGTTTCCACAATGTAGGGGAGTTCGGGGCGAGGGTGTTTTAAGATTGGTGCAGAGATAAATTTAGTCTTCAAATCCTGGAAAGCTTGTTCCGCCTCGGTAGACCATTCAAAACGTTTGTTTTTCTTTAACAAGGCAGTGATGGGCTGGACTATTCGAGAGAATTCGGGGATAAACCTGCGGTAAAAGTTAGCGAAGCCTAACATGCTTTGCACACCTTTTACGGAGGATGGTGATGGCCATTTGAGAACTGCATCGACCTTCTTTGAATCCATACGCACTCCGCCAGGTGATAATATGAATCCCAAGAATTCAACTTCAGTCACGTTGAAAACACATTTTTCCAACTTAGCGAAAAGTTTGTGTTGACGCAATCTTTCGAGGACCATTTTCACGTGTTTCCGATGTTCAGATTCCGATGAAGAATAAACGAGGATGTCGTCAATGTAAACAACAACACATACATCTATGAGCTCTCTGAGGACATCGTTCATAAAATATTGAAAGGCGGCCGGGGCATTCCAAAGTCCGAAGGGCATGACCTGATATTCAAATAGCCCATACTTGGTGCGGAAGGCCGTCTTCCATTCATCGCCCTCTTTTACTCGTACCAAGTGGTAAGCTCCTCTAAGATCCAGCTTTGTATATATGCATGCTTTTCTGACTTGGTCCAGGAGTTCAGGGATCAAAGGTAACGGATATCTATTCTTAACGGTGATCTGGTTCAGGGAGCGATAATCGATACAAGTTCTAAGGTCTCCTTCCTTTTTTGGAACGAAGAACAAAGCTGAAGAAGCAGGGGACTTGGACGGACGAATAAACCCATTTGCCAGGTATTGATCCAGGTATTGTCGAAGGTGAAGGTTCTCAGGCTTGGTGAGGGCATAAATTCTACTACAAGGAGGAGTAGATCCAGGTATCAGGTCTATCTGGCAGTCATAAGACCTATGAGGAGGTAGAGAGTTAGCCTGATCCTTCCGGAAAACATCTTGGTATTCTAGGTATTCGGGAGGTAACTGGGGAGTCTCTGAAGAAATTGCGGCCAGTGCAACACCAGGTGGAGGGTGACAAGTAGAGACACATTCTGGAAACTGGACCGTTCTTGCTCGCCAATCGATCAGAGGATTGTGTTTCTCTAACCAAGGTATTCCTAGAATAATCTGAAACTGAGGGGCCTTGATCACATCGAACACGATCTTCTCATGGTGTCCATCTTGACTTACTAGCGTCACCTCTTGAGTGGTATGTGTTACTGGCCCGGAGGCTATCTCCGTACCATCCACCGTAGTAATGACGTCCTTTACAGCCTTGGGACAAAGAGTTAGATTCATCCTCAAAACCATTTCATGATCCACATAATTGCCGATGGCACCGCTGTCGACGTAAGCTTCAATTGCATGTAATCGATCCGGATTATCAGGGCTAATGAGGACCATAGGTATCACGAAATGCGAGGTCACGGAACTGGTTTTCACGCTCGGCAAGAGGACCTCTATTCTTGTCGGGCGAGGTCGTTTCCCTGCTCAGAGTTTGTAACTTTGGTAACTGCAGCTCCTACTGCCTTCTTGGCAGGTTTCACCGGACAGTCTCGAAGAAAGTGCCCTGAGTTTCCGCAATATAGGCATAATTGCAACTGTTTCCTCCTTTCCCGCTCCCTTTGTGTTAGAGGACCTTTCAGACCCCCTATTTGCATGGGTTCCCCGGAGTCTACTCCTTTGGAAGGAGTTGGCGGTTTGGAAAATACTCGAGCATCAAACTTGGAACGATCGGCCTTCCTGTTCTGCAGCCTGTGATCTATTTGAACGACCAAGTCTATATAATCCGAACAGTCTTGTGGGGGATTCACTACTTGGGCTAAAACGTCTTTGAGCTCTCCACGTAGACCTCTATAAAACAGCGTAATCCTTTTGTCCTCAGGCCATTGAGTTTCCACTATTAGTCTATTGAAAGATGCAATATAAGCCAAAAGGTCTTGATTACCCTGTCGCAACGAAAGAAGCTCATTGTCCAAGGCCTGCCCCTGTGAATGTCTTGCGAACAGTTTTTCCATACTAAGCTGAAAGGCTTGAAAATCATGGAGAACCGGATCATCTTGATTAACTAGAGGGATCGTCCAGTCTGCCGCATTGCCACTAAGGTACGAAAGTACAAAAGCTACTTTTGCTTGATCAGTTGGAAAGGCTGCTGGCCGGCATAAGAAGTGCAACCGGCACTGATTGATAAATACTGCAAACCTCTTTGGGTCACCAGAAAATCGTTCGGGCGGAGCCAGAGGTACATTCCCAGGTAGGTTGATCTGCACTGGATTCATAGAGGATGTTGAAGGAAGATTTGCCCCTGATGCGGGTAACGGGGTCTGTCCGGCTTGTGACTGTAGCACTTGTCTAGCAAGATTGTCTGTTCTCTCCTTGGAAATAATTAGTTCCCTTCTTAGAGCATTTGTTTCCTGACGAGCTGCATGCACTTCTGCCCTTAGTTCCCCAAGTAACCGGGCTAGGGGGTCAGTATCCGAGGTTTCCATAGCGCCTGGGCGAGAGTTTTGCGGTAGGCTTTGCGTTCTGTAACGCTCACCTGATTCTCGCAGAGGCGCCGGTCTTGACTGGGCGACTACCGTATCTTCAAAGGTGATGTGTAGCACCCGGTTGGCTCTTTGGGCTGGACCTCTGTGCACTGTATGCCTGACTTGTAGAGTAAGATGTCTGCAGATAGAAAATATGGGGTTAATGAACTGGGGTTATTGGGGTGTCCCTATCTCTTTCCTCTTCTCCTCTCCTGTAGACCCCCAAAGGTTAACGCTCTCACCTTAGGTAAGTGAATGCCGAGCTCTCCATCTGCCTCGGGGCAGGGTGCTGTAACCAGTTTCTTCACTGGATAGGTAGCGCAGGCCTCTTGACTTCAGAGGACTGCTGTCCGTCGTTTACTGCACGAACGGTAAGTTTCGAGTCATTCAAATGTTTTTAAAGTCTTTAGTAATGATGTCTCTTGTTTTGCAGGGTTCCGGCGATGGCGGATGACGGGCTGAAGTGAGTTGAAGATGGAGCCTGTGTGATGAATAGAAGCGCCTGGAAGCACGTAAGTAAGCGCTTGTTGCCTGCTTCACTATGCGCTCCAACTGTCTTTTATTTTTGCAGGTACGAGTTCGGAGCGGCTGCAGGGTGCCGGAATACCCACTGGATTAGATGTGGAAAGGAGTAATGGCACGTGAGTATTAAAGTTCCCCAATGTCTTTAAACGCACCTTGTTTTGTCTTTCAGATGCGGGATGCAGCACCGAAGGCCTCCGGAGCGTGCGAAGAGTTGGTAAACTTTTGTCTTTCAGATGCCGGAATGCAGTGTGAAGACCTCCGGAGCGCACGAAGAGTAGGTAAGCCTTTGCCTTTCAGATGCCGGAATGCTAACCTGTTCTTTCTTGTCTTTATAGGTGTTGCTGAAGACTGGATTCAGGATGGTAAGCCTTTGCCTTTCAGATGCCGGAATGCTAACCTGTTCTTTCTTGTCTTTATAGGTGTTGCTGAAGACTGGATTCAGGATGGTAAGCCTTTTTCCTTAGGCCCAGGACCGGATGCAGAAGACACGATGAGCGTTCTGCTGCAGAGGTTGCAGAATAACGCAAAGCAAGATTCATCCACCGGGTGTGGTTTAAATAGCCTCCTGTAGTGCTTTGGTGTCTCCTTCCACAGCCACGCCTAAGTAAGAAAAGAGTTCCTGGTAAGAAAAGAGTTCCTGCCTTCCAGAAGAGTTCCAGTGTTCTGAATCTAGGGAGTGGCTCCAGCCCCACCCAACAGGAAAAGTAGTTCCAAACAGAAGAGGATCAGAGGCTCAACTGGCAGGCAAGTAAGCAGCATGGTCTGCTGAAGGTAAGTCCACCCAAGCATTATGAGCCCGGTGCTTCCAGCGCTGGGACTGGGCATATTTATGAGCCTGGTGCCACTGGCGCCAGGACTGGGTCCAAAAGGTCCCAATTGGGACTGGTTGGCACTCGGGACCTGGGTTATGGATCTGCTTCCAAGGGAGTTGGGAAAACCCTGACCTTTTGGAAGCAGAGATCATGACAATACTTGCTATGACGCTGCTCCAATCAGAATCAATCATGCCATCTCCTCCCTCACTACACAATGGCTCATTTCTACAGTAACCATTTGTAACCAACTGATTTCCTGTTCCTTCGAGCCCTTTGCTTCCTGTAGTTATGTGGACAGAGCAGCAGAGAAAAAGAAAAAAAAATGAATGTGCGTTTAAAAGTTCACTTTCAGAGTAGGCCTAATTCTGCAGTGGAGACATATTTTTATTAGTGGGTTATGTTAAATGCAGTTTTATTAGTCAGGTTAGTTATTAATAAGGTTAGTTATTCATTTTCAAATGTGTCTCTTGCACCATAGGCATTTCAGGTGAAAAATAGTGTGCATTTTTGAATGTGCACGTGTGCTTTTAACTGTAAAAATAGATTTGCATCTTATATGTTAAAATCGTTTTTGACTGAATAGCCTGTCTTTACTTATATGTCCATGTTAATCTGGCTACACATATATCAATGCACCACACCCATGTGGTGGTGCTGCATCAAAAAAAAAATTGCTACCTGTGCAGTAGTGCTGTACTCTGTGCTGTAACATGCCAAATATCCTTACAGCTCCCAGAGTTGACAGTCAGTCAAATTGGGAGGTGATTAAATTTGTCTTTCTGATCATGGTCGACCTACTTAGATCCAGCTATACCGACCTGATGGTGCTGGCCTTTCAATTAACCACGTGCCGTAAGAAGACTCTTGAATGCCCCATGTCTGAAAACCACATGTCCCTTTCTGTGGATCTGGAGAGTCAGACACGGAAAGCTCACTGCAACGAAAGAGGGTTTGTTTTTTACACTTAATTGGAAAAATCCCAGGATTAAGCAAGGCACCATTGAACGTTGGATCCGGGATCACGTGGGGATTACTAACCACTGAAGTTCGAACTGTAGGGAGAAAATCCAGTGGCTATTGTGGAATGCCCGAGGTTATAGATCTTTTCTGTCCAATTCCTTGGGCCTCTGACACTTGATATCTAGTGATATTTTCTTATTACAGGAGACCTGGGTAACTGACATCTTCAAGATTGATGGCTTTACTGTGCTTTTTAAATGTGCAACTATCAAGGAGAAAGGCTGCCCGATGAGGGGGCTGGTCATTGGGGTTAAAACTAAATTTCATATTCAAGAAAACACAACTGGCCTTTCCTTGCCCCAGGTTGTGGCAGTGGTGCTTGATGATCCTTTTTTTTCCTGATAATAAATGCATGATTATCAATTTATATTACCCCTCAAGGAGGGACGATTAGCAGAAACATGCACTTGAAAAACCTTTAGATCAATGGTTACTTCAATAGCCTGGAAAAAAGGTGATAATCGCCAGCAATTTCTATGTGAACTGTTATCCCAATGCCAATGATACAGGCATAGATCAAGCACCCTCTTTTACCGGAGCTAGACATGAAAAAATGCATAGAAGGGGAGACAACAGGTGGTCTTCTTTACTCTAGTTATTTGACTTAAAATGCCTCCATCCTAAGGGGCAGGGTGAGTCTGATCCTCCTTTGACTTGGACAAATGGAAAGGTGGCTACCTGCACAGACTATATTTTTTTGGATCCCAAAGCACTGCTGGCTTCCCACCAGTGTGACATAGGCATAATTATGGAAGAGTTTGCTAGCAGGTATAGGGCCTCATCCCGAGTTGGGCGGTAACCCTTAAAATCGGCGGTAACGCTATCAGCGCCGATTTTAAGGGTCCGTCAGATCACAAGTCCAAATACCGCTGGCACCATTACAGCCAGCGCAAGTACAGCCAGCTGTACAAGCGTCGGCTGTAAAAGCGCGAGTAACCATTCGCGCTAAAACATTGCAATCACGAGTCCGGCGTAGGCGCAACTAGTGCCAGAAAAGCGGCAGACAATCCGCCGAAAATACCCTCAGCAAAATGCTGGAGGTAAAAGAACACAGGCCACAGCAATAAGGGCACAGGTGAAACCAATGCAAATCAGAGGCCTACAAAGGACCCACCCATGCACACCACACCCTCCCCAACACCATTCCACCAGCAGCAGCAGGGAGGAGACAGCAATAAGGGCCCAGGTGAAAGCAATGCAAATCAGGGTCCTACAAAGGACCCACCCATGCACAACACACACTTCCAAACACCATGCTGCCATTTGGAGCCGGGAGCCTTGATGTGGACTTCTACCTGCTGCGCCTGGAGCTACAGAGGCCAGCCAACCAGGCCAGGGCCCTGGGAGCGCAGGGGGTGGTGGGGATGAGAGAAGGAGGAGGAGAGCAGCACCAGCAACGTGGCCAGCCATCCCCACGGTCAGGCCAACACCCTGATGGCCAGTTGGTGACTGAATATTCGCTGGACAGGGCAACCATCACCCAGTTACTGGACGCAATCCAGGCTGACATCGGTAGCCATATATCCATCAGCACAGCAGTACCTCCGCTAGTGAAGCTTGTGTCTGTGCTACAATTCCTCGGGACTGGCAGCTACCAACACACCGTTGCCATGGATGGCCCAGTCCACATTCAGTGCCATGCTGGGACAGGTGCTGGATGCACCGTTGAATCATGTGAATGAGCACATCGCATTGCCAGCCACACAGGCACAGGTGAACCAGCTGAAGGGTCTATTCCATGCCATTGCCCAAGTCCCGAATGTAATAGCAGCCCTTGACTGCACACATGTAGCACTCTTACCACCCCAGGCACATGAGACAGCCTACAGAAACCGGACACATTACCATTCCCTGAATGTGCAGATGACATGTGGCACTGACCTCACCTTCAGCCACTGCTGTGCCCGCTACCCAGGATCCACCCACGACTCCATGGTCCTGCGCAACAGTACCCTGCCAGCGTACATGGAAAGGCACTGAGGGCAAAACACATGGCTGCTGGGTGAGTACAAATGTATACAGTAATGCATGTTAATCCACAACTGATGGGGCTGGTCACACACAATGAAATCCCTGAATGTCAATAGGCAGCACCATCAGTGCAGCATTTCCAATCAACCACCTTGCACGAGAAACCTTGGACCTGTCCAACAGAGCAGAAAACACCCATTCAGGATGTAAAAGACATGTGGCAGCACAGTGACATATGGAAGGCCTACCACCACAAAGCCTCCTGTGTGAGTAGCACTATGGCTTCCCACACTGACACAGTACAGACATCCCACCCTGCCCACCCGACAGTCAAACAAATGTAACACAAAAGTCGCCACATCCACAAATGCACCACACATATGTAGTCTCAGTAATGCCAATGTACATTCCACAAACACTGACCCCTGAATGGCCAATGAAATGCCTGGAGAACAGTACACAATAGTGATAACCAGCAATTGCAACAGCAGCCAAAGGGAATGGCAATGACACATGAGGTAGCCACTTCTTGCATGCACAAGCAGATGGAAGGGCCCCCTTCCCCAGTGACAAGTGAATGAGTACTGTTACATACTGAAACAGAGGCGTACCAAGTTGTGAGTACCTCATTGATTCAATGCTGCTCGTAGCACAGCACACTCCACAATGTTAGTGACCAAATGACAAGTATGGAAAAAGGACACTGATGACTGAGCCCTGTACACCCACTGATCTTACCTTGTCCCCAAACCTGCTTTCTCTCCCCTGCAGGTGATTCTGGATATCCCCAGTACACATGGCTCATGCCCCTGTGCGTCATCCACGCACTGCAGCAGAGTGGGCATACAACATTGCCCATACTTGTACACGGATCTGCGTGGAGAGGGCATTTGGACTGTTGAAGGCAGGCTTCAGGTGCCTAGACCGTACGGGAGGGGCATTGATGTATGCACCTGAAAAAGTTGGAAAAATTGTACTGACATGTGCCATGCTGCACGACATATGCTGTCGCAGGAATGTGCCACTGCCCCCTGAGGCTCATGTGCTGCCACCTGAGGATGTGAGTGAAGGTGATGACGTGCCTGAAGGTTTTGCATGTGCACAAAGGGTTGGGCTGAGGGAGGGGAGATCGTCCAGACAGGGCTTGATTGATGTATTTTTTTTAAACGGGTGGTTGCTACATTTTACACGTCACATCAACATTGAAGAGCACTTTATCACAATCACTACTGTCTATGCTTTGTGAATTTTGAAACGTGATTTATTCTCAGTATAACAATCCCCCCTCGCCCAGTGAACACCCAGCACACAATCCCGCCTCCCCCCAGTGAACACCCAGCACCAGCACACCATCCCCCCTCTCCCCAGTGAACACCCAGCACACAATCCCCCCTCCCTCCCAGTCAACACCCAGCGCACAATGCCCCCTCCCCCCAGTGAACTCCCCACAACAGTGCAGGTAGGTGCATGTTTGTTATCAGGGCACCCACAACGATGCCATGTCCAACTACAATGGTCATGGGCGCTTTCCATGTCCAGGCCCCTCTGGTGTGTGTGACCTCAGGTGGTGCATTGAACGGCACCTAGGAGACGGCTCAAGGGATCCCTCTGTGGGTGTAGTGGAGGTTGATGGGACTGACCCGGTTGCTTGCATGTGCTGACGGAGAAGGTTGTTCTCCTCCCTTGTCTGCTCTGCAAGTGCTGATACAGCCTCGCACAACTCCCTCACCCTTTGTCCAAACCCTGTCAGGGCTGCGGTGGATTGCTCCACCACTATGCATGTGCGCTCATTGTCTCGCGCAATGTACTTACATCCATGGCATATGGATGCACTGATGGCCTTGATGTGCTGGCTGTGCACCTTGGCAATGGATTCAACTTTGTCCTGTTTGGCCTTGATCACGTCCAGTCGTACCATCAATGCTGCCCCGTGATAAAGGGTAGCCCTGGTGTGGCAGGTACGGCCTGCCACTTGTGCGCTGTTGTGGGAGGGGCTGCATGGGGACATGTTGCTGGCTGGGATTGGGCTGTGGGCTCTGAGTGCCAGTCTTCAGGGCTGCCATATGATGCTGTGTCTTCGTCTGGCTGTGGTGTGTGGACACGACGCACATGCACAGGTGGGGTTTGTGCTAGCTGTGTTCCTGGCCCTGAGGTCCCCTGTGGTGTGCCCATCCCTTCACGTCACTGCTTCAGGGTGCATGCAGTTGTCCTGCCTGATACGCACGTGGAGGTGTCACTCGCATGTTCTGATACGCACGTGGAGGTGTCACTCCCATGTCGGGCTCCGATCCACAGGTGACTCCCTCTGCATCGGCTTGGGGGCGAGCTGGCCGTGGACTCCCTGTGGACATGTGGGTGCTGTAGTGGTCTGGTTGGGCTGCGTTGTGGTGATGTGGGCTGTGGCCTGCGTCGGCTCCCTTCCGTGCAGCCCCTTTGTGGGGTGGTGGTGCTTGTCGATGCACGCTGCCTCGGGCGCCGTGATGGTGTGGTCTCCTCCCCATCATCTTCATCCCGTGGGGTTTCTGTGTGCCTGTGGGGTACATAGAGTGTGGATTGAGTTCAAGGCAACCTACATAAGTATCAAGCAGTTCATGCCATCAAGTGGGATTGTAGACAGTATCAATTATGCATTCAACTTGCATTTTGTTCAGTCACCATGTGGTGATTGGTGTGGTGTGTGAGTGTGGAGGTACACTGCATGGGAATGTTTGTGTGACAAGATCACATGCGGGGTTGGGGTGCACAGTGCTCAGTGTCTTGGGGGTGTATTCTTGCACACTCACACTCTACGTAGCTGTCCCATTGCTATGGATGTCTGTCCCCTGCCCCTTCTATTGATGCACTGCACGTGAGGGTAGTCTAGGCAGCACTACGGTTCAATGGATCAAGGGGTCACTTGTGGGTGTCTGCAGTGTCTCACACACACATTTCTTCACATTCATTCACTCAGGGTCTGCATGTGTGGTACTTTCAGTGGCATGCATTTGGGGTGGGACTCACCTGCAGTCGGATCAATGCCAGTGCCTGCCTCCGCCCTCCGCTCCACCCATTCCCTCGATGGTGCCGATGTCAATCAGGGCAGTCATCTTCTCCTCCCAGGGTGTGAGTTCGGGTGGGGGTGGTGGTGGTCCTCCTCCAGTGCCCCTGCTTGCAGTCCTGTGTTGTGAGAGGATGCCGCCGACTCTCACATGCAGGTCGTTGAGGCGCTTTCGGCAATCCTCACCATCCCAGGGCACGCGCCCCACTGCAGTTACCCTTTGGCTGATGTTGCGCCAAATCTGTGCTCGGCGCTGGCCACTGGTTTTGCGCTGCTGCAGCTCTTCATGGTGGATCTCAGCCTCCTCCACCAGTACGGCCAGCTCCTGGTCGCTAAATATGGGCTTCCTCACCCTGTCCAGGGCAGACTTGCCCCTAGTGCGCTCCTGTGGCATGATTCAGTGTTCCCAGGGGTGGATGGCTTCCAGGGGCTGTGATGTCTGACGGATTGTGATTTCCAAGATGGCCGCCACTTTTTTTCCCGTTCTGGTGGTGATGCGTTTCCTGCGCGCTAATAGCGTGCGCTCATGGCGCGTGTTATTAGCGCAGTATGGCGGTAGCGCACGGTGCGCCGGATTTACGGGTTCTACCCGTCGAGCGCTATTTGCGCTACCGCCATGTCCCTGTGCATGTGTACGAAAACTCGTGATCTGGCGGACTATCCGCCGGGGGGCTTGGCGTTCGCGCTATTTACACTTGATGGGGAAACCGCCGCATTACCGCCGAACTCGTGATGAGGCCCTTTATCATACCTGTTAGCACTACTCAAAGTCTCATTTAGGAGTCTTCAATATGGCTGTTCACATCAGAAAGAAGGAATATTGTCAAGATGTAATTTGGGTAAAAAATCATTACCCCTTGACTAGTGAAGACAGGAAGGGCAAGCAGTCATTGCTCTCCACCTGATACAAAAAAATGTCTTTAACATCATAAGGGTTTGACAACTAATGTCAACTGGAAGCTCTTGTTCAGTCTATTACGTGGGAATGACAGCAAAAGATTTTGGTTTGGGTATCAGCGATATGTGGCGGGGGAAATGAACCTTTTCCACCCGCCTAGGTGCTTTAGAGTGAGGTGAATCCCATAGATACACTTGCAATGTACTATGGGGAGGAGGGTGCACTACGAATCCCTGCACAAATACAATATTGCATGAAATACAGATGTATAGACTTAGTGCGTGCATATAAGGAGGTGCCATTTTTGTAGTTATGGTAGATGCATTCAATCCTGCATGGCCTTGCGGTAAAAACAGTCCCGATGACGAAACCTGAACAGGCCCAGATGCCTATGGTAGAAGGACCCACGCTGCTAATTCCCAAAGATACTTCCCCTTGTTCCTTAACTGTTGCAATTATTTGTTATCCCGAAAAGGAAAAGGAATGCACACCGGCAAAGCCGCGATCAAGCACCAGGCTCCTCGTGGTGCACATTCATCACAGCCAGGTCCTCAGCAGACCTCCAACCCTCACCCATCTCACCAGGAGTTATGACACCCACCACTGACCTAGTCCAAGACCCATGAATTCTGTGATAGTAGGTGACCTCAGACCACCAACTATAAAACCAGTGGTCATAAAACATCTGAAGGAACATGGCCATTTTACCTTATTACATTATGACACACTTTGTAATACGAGGTACCGGGAGAAATATATTAGAGTCCTAAAGCGAAGGTGGAAGCCGTGGGTGCACAGAATGTGATATGAACTGAACGAAGAATGTGTGGGTCAGCATGATTTTGATCCTCCCCTTCTGCCTGTCCCTGAGTTTCCCAGGTGCATGGCATAATGATAGAGTAGCATTGTCTTGCAATAGTAACTTATGAGGAACTTAACCTTAATTCCCTGGAGAGATGAGCCCATCTGAATCCCACTCGATGGAAGACAGACGGATGGGGCTGGGCCGATTGCATCCTGGCATCCCCTATGGAGCAGGCCCATGTTTATGGTCTCACCAACCAGCCACGCAGTTTCTACTGTGTGTATGACGATGAGTGATGATGTGTTGCCTTCATACCTTCTGATTGTACCATTTTTCAGCAGAACGTTCTTGAGCAGCAGAGTTCTGTGCTGGCATACTTATTTTTGTGCTAGTAAAACTTGTGGGTTGTATTTTTTTCTGGCATGAATGTTCAAGGGCGTACCTTCATACTCCTCGATTAAATGTAATTCCATGCCCGAAAATGCCTGGTGTGATCATATATTGGAGTTATTTGTTGAACGAGACGTAACAAAAATCAGCAACACCAAACCTACATTTGCTGGTATAGAAATGGATGGCTTTGACTTAGAGGATATCTTGGAAGTCATTTCTAAGTTAAAAACCTCCTGCCCCCAGCCTGGACACAATCTCAAACGTTGTTATTAAGTCCAACCCACACTACTAGGCAGCCCTCCTGAAGTTTTTTATTTGACTGGAATTTTCTGCTTGGTACCCTCCCCAATAGTTTCAGGGAATCCATCCACGTCCTTGTTTTTAAAAAGGGGACAGGAACGACCCATCCAACTATCGCCTACTGGAAATGTTGGTCTGGAGTGCACAGATTTTCTCATCCCTCTTGCTAAAGAAATTGAAAGACTGGGTTGAGGAGAACATGCTCCTTAAAAAAATAACAGACAGGATTTGTGACTGGTCATAGTATGGCACACAACCTATGTGCCTTAAAGTGTGTGGCCGAGGAAATATATTGCAAGTCAGACTGTAAATTATACCTGTGCTTTATTGATTATTCTTAAGCTTTTGATTACGTTTCTAGAAAAATCTTGTGGTCGAAGCTGGAGGGGTGGGGCTTTGGTCATCGATTGCTCATCAGGTTTCTCCACTCCGAAACAACAGTCACTGGGCCTCATTACGAGGTCTTCGGTAACCTGCCGGTGCCACTGGCGGGTTGCAGCCAACCCCAAAACACTGAATTCACCATCTGACTTCCCGGTGCCACCGGGACATTACAAGTGCTGTTGGAGCGGAAAGTCGGGCAGCAGATTTGGTAACTCCCCATTCCTGTGGAGTCCCATGGGAGTGGGGAGACAGAAGCACCAGCACCAATTGGACATAGGCAGTATCCTTACCCCCTTTTACTTTGCCTCCCACTGTGCTTGACTGCTTAGTCCATCAGGGCTCTGCTCTCACCCCATTGCTTTTCAATTTGTATATGACCGTGGTGGCCAAACTCATTTCGTCTCTGGAGCATAGCTCAGCGGCAACATGCTCATCTTGAAAGCAAGACGACGCGTAGCAACACAGGTTCGATCCCCGGGTCCGCACTTAGAAACCTCTGGGTATTAAGCACGTTATAAATGACCTATCATATCATATAATTCCGAGCAATGGTGTGCACTTTTTTACTTATGCAGATGATACCCAGATTCTCTTTTGCCTAAATGTTCCCAAGGAAGAGCCTCCTCAAAAGCTGAAAGATTGCCTCTCAGCAGTGAGGATCTGGATGGCCAATAAATGGCTTAAGCTAATTTGAGAGATGACTGAAGTTCTGGTGGTTGGCCCTGACTCTGCTGGACTGAGCTGGACCTCTGAATATTGGCCGTCATCTCTGGGCCCCTGTCCTGAACCCTCTACATCAGTTAAGAGCCTCGGTATAAAAAATCATGGCCTCTGGCTCTAGAGAAGCCCACATTTCCTCAGTTTGTCAAACTTAAAGTTCTAAAAAAGGTCCTTCTCTTTCTTCTGAATGATTCCAGGTCAAAAATTGTGACTGCTTCTATCATGGAATCAATCGATTATTGCAATGGAATCTATCCTGGCCAACCTAAAGCTCTAATCCATCACCTTCAGACTCTACAAAATGCAGCCACCAGTCTGACCCTAAATGACCCTAGAATGGCACATTGATGATCTTCTTTGTCGCCTCCTCTGGCTCCCTGTCAGTAGCCGAGTGAATATTAAGATTCTATGAATCGAGCATCAAGCTATTCATCAGATTGGAGCTGAATTTCTTCAATCCAGTCACTCACTTTACCAACCGAAGAGAACTATTCGTTCAGCAAATCAGTCCCTGCTGGTCGTCCCCCACTACTGGCGAGTGCGAACGTTAGGCAGACCTTTTTCCGTACTTGCTCCATCACTCTGGAACGCTCCCCCACCAGATGCAAGGAATGCCTGTTTTTGCTTCCTTTTGAAAGCAACTTAGAACACTGCTATTCTAATGCCTGTTGTAACCTCATTCTCTCTGCTTTGTGCCTTGATGCTGCCAGGTCTTTGCTGCGCTTCATACATCTGTATACAATACAATACAATACAATACTGTTGCTAACGCTGTCGGTGCTTCCGTGATGACTCTGCCTAGCAGGGCTGATGCGCCCGTCAGGGTCAGACCTCCATACTCGTAATGAGGCCCACTGTCCGGATAAGCATAGCTGGTGACATCACTTGCCCCATTGCGACAAATCAGGATCTAAAACAGGGGTGTTTAGGCACCCCAGCTTTTTAACATCTATGTCTGTAACATCGGCGAGGCTCTTGACTGCTGATGGAATAATCCGGGAACCCTGCACTTGGCTTGCCTATGCTGAAGATCCAGTGCTGCTTGATCTCGCTCCCATTTGTCTTCAGTATTCAGTGAATGCCCTAAACGACTTTGTGACCGCTAATAACATGAAAATGAATGCGGCAAAGTCTAAGATTATGATATTGTGAACAAGGTCACAGCACAAACCTCCTGCCTTTTCTTGGAGGATGGCCGAAGTGACTTTAGGCATCGTAGATAGATACCTCTATTTGGGCTATCCTATAATATCTCGACCGGCCCGTCATTTCTATGGAGATCACATTATTCCATGTGTGATGTGGAAGTGGAATGTAATTAAGAAATGTAGTAAAGGTGGGTTCATTGTTGAAGGCCTTATTAAAATCTACTGTACAATTATAATTCCTGCTTTGTGGATCAGAGGCAATGTCAACAGTCCACTCAGCTTGGTTGGAACTTGTGGAGGTTAAAAGGCTCTGCTCCATACTTGGAGTTCCAAAGACTGTCCCTGTGACAGAAATGCGACTGGAGCTAAGTTTGCAATCACTTAAATCACTGTGGTTGCTTGGGCATATAAAATTATTCCTCAGACTCCTTCAGTCAGGCAGCACCAGTGATACCTTGCAGGGTTTGATGGTGTTTCCACCTGCAGTAGACACCAACAATCTGTTTATGCTGGACTTGCACAAGTTGGCATTTGTTCACCTACACAAGATTGGTTTAACCCTGGAGCATTCTCTCACTCTTCTCAATGTGCATTTGATTTTAAAAAACAAAACATGGACTGGAACTTTTGTGTAAGCCGGTAGGAAATGTACAACAATGTCGAACATGTAACTGTGACTAAGCAGTTGCAGCGACTTTGTTACGTTTCATTTTGCCAACTCCCATTACTGCGCCCAAACAGATCTGGGGAATCAGGGGGGTCCCCGGCTCTCCCTGGGTGCGGTAATGGGAGGCAGGGGTTGCAAGTGTGTCCCCCGCTTATCAGGACCCTGCAGCATCAGCTCTGACCCATGTAAGTGGGAGGAACTGATGCCGCAGGGATAGCAGGTAGTCTGTGGCATGCACAGAAGTGTGCCGCCATGAAGGTAAGTGGAGAGAGCGGGTGGGGGAATGCAGACAAAGTGATCTATCTGATCACTGTGCCGTGCCGTAATTGGAGCTGATATTTTCATTGGCGCAGTTACGTGCGGCACAGTGATAACGAAGAGTAAGCCTGGATAATGTTCAAGGCAAGAAGCGTAACATAGAATACTGCAGTCAGGGATTCATGGGACATACTCATTGTTCTTTTGTAACAAAATAGTGCCCTTTCAATCTATAGAGATTTATTTCATACCTCTGTTGTAATATCCTTCCAACTAATATATACCTTGGTGCTTGGAAGGACATTGCACCTGAGGAACGACTGTGCATATTATGTTACTCAGAAATAGAAACAAGTCTACATATACTGACATAGTGCCCAGTGTTGCAGAGTAAATATCAGAAGGGCTATCTGAAATTTGTAATTGGTGGGGATGGATTTGAGTCCCACCAATTTTGGAGCACTATGTTTGGAGCTCACCCACTGGTATTTGTGGGTGCAGCCTTTTGGAGAGAAGCTCTAGTTCTGTTGGAGCTCACAGCCTAAATCAAGCCGATTCTGTGTTTCCATTAATGGAATTCAAGCAAATTAATGTGGAATTTATGTTTGTATATAGAATGCTCATTGAATGTTTAAGGATTTATGTTTTTTTAGCCATTGTCTGGATTGTTTTAATCATGTGGATTTGTGTTATTCTTTTCTACATAATTTTATCATGAATTAGTGATGGTGCTATTTCGCAAAAGGTTTAGCTTGAACCAAATGTGCTTATAAAAAGGATATTTACAGCAAAATACATTGCAAACTGCATGTATTATAGCCAGACATGTATTGGCAAGAACACTTTGTGACAATTTAGTATCATATGAACTATGCGGATTGAAGTGATTTCCACTCAAGGCCATCATTAAGTCCATTTATACAACATTGTGTTAGAACAATACTTCTCAGTTCAAATTCAAGTAAGATTTGCTCAGCTGTTTCACTATCTCTGTGTATATCTTTCTTTATTACAGTCGATTTTATATAATTTTCTCAGAGCTTATTCTCCCTGGAAGTGTCACACTAGAGGGGCTGTCATGATTTGATTGCGTATGCAATGCCTTTGTTCACAAATGCAATGTTGGACCTTGCATATGGTCTTGCCAATATGCAAAAAATTACAGGGGAATAATATAGCATATACCACGATTGGTGCGTTACAATTAGGCAAACAGGATTGCTCCCATGGAAGTTCCAACCCAATGTCTACTTCCTTCATTCTTGATGTAAATTTAAAAACTGAGAAACCACCACATAGTGAGTGTCCAGTGAGGTAGGGAACATTGAACATCTCTGTCAGGTTATGTGAACCTGATGCTCACTCAATCATTTTGGTGATGTCACTTTTAACAAATCAATCCCTAATCGAGGAACTCCTTTTCAAAGCAAAAATCCAAATGTCCCCAAGGTGCATAATGTACCTCGGGTGTCAATGGGCAAAAGAGAAATAAGTCACAACGTCAAAAAAGAGATTATTTCAAGACTCACATGATGAGAAAGCACTCTGGAAACACACAAACAGTAGGAAAGGTGACCAAGCAAAGTAAAGAAGGACTTCTTGGGTTAACACAAAAAGGTTTCTGTAAAAACACAGGACAGTAATGGTTTTAGACATCTTGAAAAGTTAGTCTCCTTTCTTTTGCGCTTCTGAATTAATGATATCATTCAGTTTTAACATCTCAATTCAGAAAGGATGTTATTGTATGAATACATGTAGAAAACTCATAGCCAATCACACACAAAACAATGTCTTCTATAGATATGTTCAAGATGTATTTGTCTTGATGCATATAGCAACACTGCACCAAACCACATGTTTTGACCAGGCCTTCTTTATCAAGGCAAGTAGATTTAATTTAGAGTGATAATGTTTCAGTGAGAATTGTATGCAAATATTACATGACACTGGTTGCTCCAATACATTGTTCTGTATCCACATTTTAGTAGTAACCTCAAAAGCATGCCACCATGATAGTTACAATCTGTTCTGATCTTCCAATACAATACGCTCAAAATTGTTGATTTGTTCAAGATCCTTATATATATAATTAGAGTAGGGTTGTCATGGTCCTTTTCGTTGTTGGTTCTGTGATGTTCAGTTACTTCAATCAATATTCAGATGGATGATAGGCATCACTGCCATGTTCAGCCTTGTAATTGGCATTCTGGATGTTGTATTTGTTTTTTAAAGATTTGGATGACACACAAGGAAAAAGGGAAAGTAGAAGAGAAAGGGGTTATGGGCACAGAGTGGAGATTAAAGTCTATAAAACACACTTAGACAAACAGGGGATGCAAAACGGACCAATAACACCTAGAATACAGCTAAAAAAGACCCACACAATACTTCAAAGTCCTCCTAATTTTTCTTAAAACATAAAAAATCCCCACCTTTTGAGAATGTCCTGTCCATGCCTAGCTTGACAGCCACAGAAAACCCACAGAGGAAGCTGGAAGATGGATGGGCCTTTTCAATGCCCTAAAGTTTTTTTAGAATGACTCATGGCCCCTGATGTGATCATTGAACTGTACTCTGGAGAATGAGGCCCTCCAGTGAACCCTTGAGAAATCCCACAGAAATCCCACAGTCTGGGGTGAACCCAACCAGAGAAGCACAACCTTCCTGATTGGTAACTTTTGGGAAGTTCAAGCAACACTGTTCAATAATCATGAAAGGTGTGTATACAAATAAACATCAATAAGCAAAACTAATTAATTGGGTTTTCAGGCCTATGAGTCTAAGCCACTTGAAGTTTGGTTATGTTTTATATACTGTGGGGAGCAGCTGTGTTATGGAAACACTAGCAGACAACGCTACTGTATGTCGAGACAAAGAGTAATTGTGTGTTCCCAATACAAGATCTCTGAAACAAAGCTAAATAGGCTAAAATTGAAGAAACATGTCATTTTATGAGTGTGTCTTGTTGCATCACGAAATACATCTCATTACACATAGGTTTGGGATTCATTGTGACATCACAATATCCCTGTGAATGTTTTTTAATGGCATATTTGTGGTACATAAATATACAGATATTGTCGAGTCCTTATTACACAAATTGTGTAACAATGTAAGATATTGTTTCTTGAAAAACCCAGTTGTTTGAGTTAGAAAAAGGCCAAATGCATTGCCTTCAGTTTCGTCCCTTGGGCTTTGTCAAGACTCATTTCCTAACATTTTGTAGGGAAGCTGCTGGGTTCAACCAAAGCTAATAGCTAATTCAACAATACATATTTGACATTTAGCACATTCAAAGTAGTGGAACAAAGCAACTAGGAGGGAAAATAAAAAAAAGAAAATAAAGCAACCAATTGGCGTGTGAGCATTGTGGTTTTGTTCAATGGCTGTCCATTCCTATATGAAACAAAACATGGAATATTTTATGTGATTAAAATGAGAACTCCCCTTACCTGTCGAGGTGTTTTTAAATATATAGGGCCTCATCATGAGTTGGGCGGTATCCTGACTGGGATACCTCCCAACTGTATTTGCATTACTGCCCAACCCTTTGGCGATATTACAGCCGGATCACAGATTGGGCGGTAAGTGTAATTCCCCATTCCCCATTGGTTCAATTAGACGCAATGGGGAAGTTTTGGCACAATTAGCGCGTTCTAATAACGTTTGCTAATAGCGCCTGCTATTCTGCGCCAATTGGGCCAGAAAATGGGCATTAAGTCAGAGCATTTACCCCAAGCTTGGAGCTGGGGGGGTAAATGCTGCCAGACTCATGTCTTGGCGGACCGTTAAATGCAGCAGTAACAGCGTTACTGGCCTATTTATGGGGTATTGCCAAACTCGTGATGAGGCCCATATAGGCTTATTAGAAAGATTGCTAATAGTGGTTCACCTAGTAAATAGGTTGGGTACTGGTGCATCATGCTGTGTTACTTAACAAACAAATTATGAGATGCCAGTTTCAGAAGCAACAAAAGCTAAGAATGACACAACTTTAGATGAGATAATTAAAAAACATCAAGATGAGGTGAAGTTAGGAAAATGCAGAACGTTTTTATAGATGATGGAGGTTATAGGAATCATAGAGTATATATCTTTCAACCTAAGTATTACGACACAACAAACTTCTCATCGGCCAGCTCAGACACTGATAATGAAAGTGAAAGACAGACTATTACCATTAGAGAAGAACCAGCAACTAGCGGTGAGCATCCACAAACTATGAGAAAACAAACATATTTACACCAAATAAAACGGTTCAAGAGGAGCAACAGACAAGGACAGCAAAACATGTGAGATTCTCAGAGCCAATATTCAAATATACCTCAACGCTTAAATTAAATACAGAAGAAGTAGAGGAGGAGGTAATAGAGGAGGGATATAAAGTAGAGCATATAAGAAGAATAAGAACAAGAGAAGATCACAGGAATCAGCAGATGACACAACCAAAAAAGAATGCAAGAACTTAGTTGTAAACCTTTCGAAAAGACATCTTGCTTTCAAAAAGACATCTTGAAGAACCAGAGATTAAGGTCCTCAACAAAGGGCTCTACTTCGTGCCAACAAAACCACTTGATCACATAGAGGCACGGATTGACCACTTTACATTCGTGAGAACACTTCAACTTAAGAAGTGTTTTCACAGTAGACCCCTCAAGCCAAGTACTTCTAACACAATAGACAACTGCATAGACAACTGCACACAATATTTGTAAAGTGTTTTATCCTGATTTTATCCTGATAAGTAATTATTTACTCATTTAATATTAGTTATGTTCCAGTTACAATCATTATTTATAGAGCTTTGGAAAATAAGCTTTGTGTTGGGGGCGGTTTCAGAGTAGCTGTGATGTGGCTTGGCAGACTGAAGTTCGACCCTGTTAGGTACTTTCCTCTAGTCTTGTTCTGTCTTTCTCTGCTTGCGCAGAGTGGCGTTCAGAACTCTGAAGCTGGTAACCTTGGACAGCGGATTGAGCTGTCTGTGCATTGCCGCAGATTCCCACAGAAGCCACAGAGCGTGAGGTCTCAGGACTGAAGGTGCTTAGAGGAACTGAGGAGCTGAAGAGGTAACTCTTTGGCAATGGACGCTGTGCACCCCGAACTCCATACTCAGTTATGCTCCAAGACCTTTGCTCTGCCTGATTGGGCTCACTGTCCTGACCTGAGCTGCCCAGGACCAGCCGCGCCTGTAGCCCCAGCCATTTTCTCTAGCAGCAAGGGCATCATGCATCCTGTAGGAAGGAACAGAAACGGTCAGTAGGTACAAACTAAGGTGTAAACTAAGCTGAGGGGAGGCAGCCTGAGTTGCCTTTTGTGTGAGGTATTGAGCTTGCCCTGTGAGTGTGAGCTCGTGGGAGCTTCACTGCTGCAAGGCTTTAAGGCGGAGAGGGGAACTGTCACTATATATATAGTGAGTTGCTTTTATCCCTCTCACTTTTTCAAACATAATGAAATTGGCTAAAACACGGTTGTACAGTCTAAGGAGTAACTCTACTCACCCATGCAAACATTCACATAGCCTGATGGCTGCCAGCCGACAGCAGAAGGGTCCCCAGTGTTCTAAGAAGGACAAATCCGACAACACCCCGGACACCCAGTCCAAAATCACAGGGTACTTTGGCAATAAACATAAAGTACAAGCCCTAGAGGGTGACCCCATTCCTGTGTTCGCAACTTTAGCCCAGCAACATCATGCCGTGGCCTCCACCAATGCACCCAATTCTTCCATCTCAATTGATAACACGCACTCTTTGCTGAACATGTGCTTAGGCCTCCGAAGAGATTCAATGGGTAGGGTTGATGGGGCAAAAGACAACATGGCCCATTTTGACAATATTTTGGGTGCAAATCTGTCAGCGACCTCTGACTTTGGCCTCTGACCTCTAAAACATTGGTTTCCCCCAGTTCCTCACTAGATAGCGACTGTGATGTCTCTACTGTCTCTTTTTCTGCATGGTCCACTCTCTACAATACTGCATTGCCTGCTCCATCCTTAAGTGCTATAACATCTACCACGGATGCTTTGTTTGCACTATTCTTTAAAATGGAAAAGGATCAAACAGATATTAGGAGAATATTGGCAATGGTTGATGATGTAACTGGGATTGAGACTATTCCACATTACCTTGACCTCCTTTGTTCACTGGCCCAGTCACGATCCCGGCAGCTGAGCCCAAACGACCACTCAGCTGGAGAAGGTGACATCGAAATCTGTGATGACCTAGTCAGTGTACCTGACGAGTCCAGAATTGAGGCAACCTCAGCCTTGGAGGTAAGAGTGGAAGGTGCATCAGTTACTACCGCAGTATCACCAGTTTGGGCTGTGTATAGGAAGGTACGGCGGAGAAATAGACAACCACTCCCACAAGTGCCCCTCCAGATACTACAAAAAGCCATGTCTTTTGCCAAATTAACAAAGAATAACAGAAAATGCCAATGTGTTATTGAAAGCAGACATGCAAAATCAGGATGCTCTGTTGTGCGGAGGACACACTTGGATGGTACCACAGGGCAGGTAAACCTGCAGGGCCCCATGGATAAATGGTTAGGGTACAGGAAGTTCAACCACCCACCTCACCAATGCTGGCCCCAACACCCAGCCCTTCTCTAGAAAACCACATACAACAGTGTCCGCTCAACGTGCCTGGGGTGAATGGTGGACCAACCATGGGCTCGATGATCTATAATGTACCCACCAGAGCTTGGACATCAGAACTAAGACCTGTCACAGCACACATGGGCAGCTCAGTGGCTCAGGGGCAGGCTCATTACCTTCCTGCAGCCAGGCCCAATGTCAACAATAAATCAGCATGTGCCAAACCTTTAGCTTCATTATGGCCTGATGATGGATTAATTGCCAAAAATCATGGTGTCACGGGGCTGACGGGAGCAATTCACAAATGCTATATACTGATCAACAGATTCCATCTTCAGCCACTCTGGTGGCACCTTATGCGGCTGAACAGAATGTACCCATCTCTGTGGTGGAAAAATGGGCAAAGATGGAAGAAATTTTCCCACTGGCACAGGTTCCCTTAATTGGGACTAACACCACCTAAATCGAAGATACCTTCTTGAACTTTTTCAGAAAATACCACAGCTGAGAGCAATTGGCTCTGAAGATATCTTGCACATTGAGCTCCCAGAGCAGACAGTCAGTCAAATTGGGAGGTGATTAAATTTGTCTTTCTGATCATGGTCGACCTACTGAGATCCAGCTATACCGACCTGATGGTGCTGGCCTTTCAATTAACCACGTGCCGTAAGAAGACTCTTGAATGCCCCATGTCTGAAAACCACATGTCCCTTTCTGTGGATCTGGAGAGTCAGACACGGAAAGATCACTGCAACGAAAGAGAGTTTGTTTTTTACACTTAATTGGAAAAATCCCAGGATTAAGCAAGGCACCATTGAACGTTAGATCCAGGATCACGTGGGGATTACTAACCAGTGAAGTTCGAACTGGAGGGAGAAAATCCAGTGGCTATCGTGGAATGCCCGAGGTTATAGATCTTTTCTGTCCAATTCCTTGGGCCTCTGACACTTGATATCTAGTGATATTTTCTTATTACAGGAGACCTGGGTAACTGACATCTTCAAGATTGATGGCTTTACTGTGCTTTTTAAATGTGCAACTATCAAGGAGAAAGGCTGCCCGATGAGGGGGCTGGTCACTGGGGTTAAAACTAAATTTCATATTCAAGAAAACACAACTGGCCTTTCCTTGCCCCAGGTTGTGGCAGTGGTGCTTGATGATCCTTTTTTTTCCTGATAATAAATGCATGATTATCAATTTATATGACCCCTCCAGGAGGGACGATTAGCAGAAACATGCACTTGAAAAACCTTTAGATCAATGGTTACTTCAATGGCCTGGAAAAAAGGTGATAATCGCCAGCAATTTCTATGTGAACTGTTATCCCAATGCCAGTGATACAGGCATAGATCAAGCACCCTCTTCCACCGGAGCTAGACATGAAAAAATGCATAGAAGGGGAGACAACAGGTGGTCTTCTTTACTCTAGTTATTTGACTTAAGATGCCTCCATCCTAAGGGGCAGGGTGAGTCTGATCCTCCTTCGACTTGGACAAATGGAAAGGTGGCTACCTGCATAGACTATATCTTTTTGGATCCCAAAGCACTGCTGGCTTCCCACCAGTGTGACATAGGCATAATTATGGAAGAGTTTGCTAACAGGCATAGGGCCTCATCACGAGTTGGGCGGTAACCCTTAAAATCGGCGGTAACGCTATCAGCGCCGATTTTAAGGGTCCGTCAGATCACAAGTCCAAATACCGCTGGCACCATTACAGCCAGCGCAAGTACAGCCAGCTGTACAAGCGTCGGCTGTAAAAGCGCCAGTAACCATTCGTGCTAAAACATTGCAATCACGAGTCCGGCGTAGGCGCAACTAGTGCCAGAAAAGCGGCAGACAATCCGCCGAAAATACCCTCAGCAAAATGCTGGAGGTAAAAGAACACAGGCCACAGCAATAAGGGCCCAGGTGAAACCAATGCAAATCAGAGGCCTACAAAGGACCCACCCATGCACACCACACCCTCCCCAACACCATTCCACCAGCAGCAGCAGGGAGGAGACAGCAATAAGGGCCCAGGTGAAAGCAATGCAAATCAGGGTCCTACAAAGGACCCACCCATGCACAACACACACTTCCAAACACCATGCTGCATTTGGAGCCGGGAGCCTTGATGTGGACTTCTACCTGCTGCGCCTGGAGCTACAGAGGCCAGCCAACCAGGCCAGGGCCCTGGGAGCGCAGGGGGTGGTGGGGATGAGAGAAGGAGGAGGAGAGCAGCACCAGCAACATGGCCAGCCATCCCCACGGTCAGGCCAACACCCTAATGGCCAGTTGGTGACTGAATATTCTCTGGACAGGGCAACCATCACCCAGTTGCTGGACGCAATCCAGGCTGACATCGGTAGCCGTATATCCATCAGCACAGCAGTACCTCCGCTAGTGAAGCTCGTGTCTGTGCTACAATTCCTCGGGACTGGCAGCTACCAACACACCGTTGCCATGGATGGCCCAGTCCACATTCAGTGCCATGCTGGGACAGGTGCTGGATGCACCGTTGAATCATGTGAATGAGCACATCGCATTGCCAGCCACACAGGCACAGGTGAACCAGCTGAAGGGTCAATTCCATGCCATTGCCCAAGTCCCGAATGTAATAGCAGCCCTGGACTGCACACATGTAGCACTATTACCACCCCAGGCACATGAGACAGCCTACAGAAACTGGACACATTACCATTCCCTGAATGTGCAGATGACATGTGGCACTGACCTCACCTTCAGCCACTGCTGTGCCCGCTACCCAGGATCCACCCACGACTCCATGGTCCTGCGCAACAGTACCCTGCCAGCGTACATGGAAAGGCACCAAGGGCAAAACACCTGGCTGCTGGGTGAGTACAAATGTATACCGTAATGCATGTTAATCCACAACTGATGGGGCTGGTCACACACAATGAAATCCCTGAATGTCAATAGGCAGCACCATCAGTGCAGCATTTCCAATCAAGCACCTTGCACGAGAAACCTTGGACCTGTCCAACAGAGCAGAAAACACCCATTTAGGATGTAAAAGACATGTGGCAGCACAGTGACATATGAAGGCCTACCACCACAAAGCCTCCTGTGTGAGTAGCACTATGGCTTCCCACACTGACACAGTACAGACATCCCACCCTGCCCACCCGACAGTCATACAAATGTAACACAAAAGTCGCCACATCCACAAATGCACCACACATATGTAGTCTCAGTAATGCCAATGTACATTCCACAAACACTGACCCCTGAATGGCCAATGAAATGCCTGGAGAACAGTACACAATAGTGATAACCAGCAATTGCAACAGCAGCCAAAGGGAATGGCAATGACACATGAGGTAGCCACTTCTTGCATGCACAAGCAGATGGAAGGGCCCCCTTCCCCAGTGACAAGTGAATGAGTACTGTTACATACTGAAACAGAGGCGTACCAAGTTGTGAGTACCTCATTGATTCAATGCTGCTCGTAGCACAGCACACTCCACAATGTTAGTGACCAAATGACAAGTATGGAAAAATGACACTGATGACTGAGGCCTGTACGCCCACTGAACTTACCTTGTCCCCAAACCTGCTTTCTCTCCCCTGCAGGTGATTCTGGATATCCCCAGTACACATGGCTCATGCCCCTGTGCGTCATCCACGCACTGCAGCAGAGTGGGCATACAACATTGCCCATACTCGTACACGGATCTGCGTGGAGAGGGCATTTGGACTGTTGAAGGCAGGCTTCAGGTGCCTAGACCGTACGGGAGGGGCATTGATGTATGCACCTGAAAAAGTTGGAAAAATTGTACTGACATGTGCCATGCTGCACGACATATGCTGTCGCAGGAATGTGCCACTGCCCCCTGAGGCTCATGTGCTGCCACCTGAGGATGGGAGTGAAGGTGATGACGTGCCTGAAGGTTTTGCATGTGCACAAAGGGTTGGGCTGAGGGAGGGGAGATTGTCCAGACAGGGCTTGATTGATGTATTTTTTTTAAACGGGTGGTTGCTACATTTTACACGTCACTTCAACATTGAAGAGCACTTTATCACAATCACTACTGTCTATGCTTTGTGAATTTTGAAACGTGATTTATTCTCAGTATAACAATCCCCCCTCGCCCAGTGAACACCCAGCACACAATCCCGCCTCCCCCCAGTGAACACCCAGCACCAGCACACCATCCCCCCTCTCCCCAGTGAACACCCAGCACACAATCCCCCCTCCCTCCCAGTCAACACCCAGCGCACAATCCCCCCTCCCCCCAGTGAACTCCCCACAACAGTGCAGGTAGGTGCATGTTTGTTATCAGGGCACCCACAACGATGCCATGTCCAACTACAATGGTCATGGGCGCTTTCCATGTCCAGGCCCCTCTGGTGTGTGTGACCTCAGGTGGTGCATTGAACGGCACCTAGGAGACGGCTCAAGGGATCCCTCTGTGGGTGTAGTGGAGGTTGATGGGACTGACCCGGTTGCTTGCATGTGCTGACGGAGAAGGTTGTTCCCCTCCCTTGTCTGCTCAGCAAGTGCTGATACTGCCTCACACAACTCCCTCACCCTTTGTCCAAACCCTGTCAGGGCTGCGGTGGATTGCTCCACCACTCTGCATGTGCGCGCATTGTCTCGCGCAATGTACTTACATCCATGGTGTATGGATGCACTGATGGCCTTGATGTGCTGGCTGTGCACCTTGGCAATGGATTCAACTTTGTCCTGTTTGGCCTTGATCACGTCCAGTCGTCCCATCACTGCTGCCCCGTGATAAAGGGTACCCCTGGTGTGGCAGGTACGGCCTGCCACTTGTGCGCTGTTGTGGGAGGGGCTGCATGGGGACATGTTGCTGGCTGGGATTGGGCTGTGGGCTCTGAGTGCCAGTCTTTAGGGCTGCCATATGATGCCGTGTCTTCGTCTGGCTGTGGTGTGTGGACACGACGCACATGCACAGGTGGGGTTTGTGCTAGCTGTGTGCCTGGCCCTGAGGTCCCCTGTGGTGTGCCCATCCCTTCACGTCACTGCTTCAGGGTGCATGCAGTTGTCCTGCCTGATACGCACGTGGAGGTGTCACTCGCATGTCCTGATACGCACGTGGAGGTGTCACTCCCATGTCGGGCTCCGATCCACAGGTGACTCCCTCTGCATCGGGGCTATGCCTGGTGGCTTGGGGCGAGCTGGCCGTGGACTCCCTGTGGACATGTGGGTGCTGTAGTGGTCTGGTTGGGCTGCGTTGTGGTGATGTGGGATGTGGCCTGCGTCGGCTCCCTTCCGTGCAGCCCCTTTGTGGGGTGGTGGTGCTTGTCGAGGCACGCTGCCTCGGGCGCCGTGATGGTGTGGTCTCCTCCCCATCATCTTCATCCCGTGGGGTTTCCGTGTGCCTGTGGGGTACATAGAGTGTGGATTGAGTTCAAGGCAACCTACATAAGTATCAAGCAGTTCATGCCATCAAGTGGGATTGTAGACAGTATCAATTATGCATTCAACTTGCATTTTGTTCAGTCACCATGTGGTGATTGGTGTGGTGTGTGAGTGTGGAGGTACACTGCATGGGAATGTTTGTGTGACAAGATCACATGCGGGGTTGGGGTGCACAGTGCTCAGTGTCCTGGGGGTGTATTCTTGCACACTCACACTCTACGTAGCTGTCCCATTGCTATGGATGTCTGTCCCCTGCCCCTTCTATTGATGCACTGCACGTGAGGGTAGTCTAGGCAGCACTACGGTTCAATGGATCAAGGGGTCACTTGTGGGTGTCTGCAGTGTCTCACACACATTTCTTCACATTCATTCACTCAGGGTCTGCATGTGTGGTACTTTCAGTGGCATGCATTTGGGGTGGGACTCACCTGCAGTCGGATCAATGCCAGTGCCTGCCTCAGCCCTCCGCTCCACCCATTCCCTCGATGGTGCCGATGTCAATCAGGGCAGGCATCTTCTCCTCCCAGGGTGTGAGTTCGGGTGGGGGTGGTGGTGGTCCTCCTCCAGTGCCCCTGCTTGCAGTCCTGTGTTGTGAGAGGATGCCGCCGACTCTCACATGCAGGTCGTTGAGGCGCTTTCGGCAATCCTCACCATCCCAGGGCACGCGCCCCACTGCAGTTACCCTTTGGCTGATGTTGCGCCAAATCTGTGCTCGGCGCTGGCCACTGGTTTTGCGCTGCTGCAGCTCTTCATGGTGGATCTCAGCCTCCTCCACCAGTACGGCCAGCTCCTGGTCGCTAAATATGGGCTTCCTCACCCTGTCCAGGGCAGACTTGCCCCTAGTGCGCTCCTGTGGCATGATTCAGTGTTCCCAGGGGTGGATGGCTTCCAGGGGCTGTGATGTCCGACGGAATGTGATTTCCAAGATGGCCGCCACTTTTTTTCCCGTTCTGGTGGTGATGCGTTTCCTGCGCGCTAATAGCGTGCGCTCATGGCGCGTGTTATTAGCGCAGAATGGCGGTAGCGCACGGTGCGCCGGATTTACGGGTTCTACCCGTCGAGCGCTATTTGCGCTACCGCCATGTCCCTGTGCATGTGTACGAAAACTCGTGATCTGGCGGACTATCCGCCGGAGGGCTTGGCGTTCTCGCTATTTACACTTGATGGGAAAACCGCCGCATTACCGCCGAACTCGTGATGAGGCCCTTTACCATACCTGTTAGCACTACTCAAAGTCTCATTTAGGAGTCTTCAATATGGCTGTTCACATCAGAAAGAAGGAATATTGTCAAGATGTAATTTGGGTAAAAAATCATTACCCCTTGACTAGTGAGGACAGGAAGGGCAAGCAGTCTTTGCTCTCCACCTGATAAAAAAAAAATGTCTTTAACATCATAAGGGTTTGACAACTAATGCCAACTGGAAGCTCTTGTTCAGTCTATTACGTGGGAATGACAGCAAAAGATTTTGGTTTGGGTATCAGCGATATGTGGCGGGGGACTTGTTGGGAAGGAAATGAACCTTTTCCACCCCCTAGATGCTTTAGAGTGAGGTGAATCCCATAGATACACTTGCAATGTACTATGGGGAGGAGGGTGCACTACGAATCCCTGCACAAATACAATATTGCATGAAATACAGATGTATAGACTTAGTCCGTGCATATAAGGAGGTGCCATTTTTGTAGTTATGGTAGATGCATTCAATCCTGCATGGCCTTGCGGTAAAAACAGTCCCGATGAAGAAACCTGAACAGGCCCAGATGCCTATGGTAGAAGGACCCACGCTGCTAATTCCCAAAGATACTTCCCTTTGTTCCTTAACTGTTGCAATTATTTGTTATCCCGAAAAGGAAAAGGAATGCACACCGGCAAAGCCGCGATCAAGCACCAGGCTCCTCGTGGTGCACATTCATCACAGCCAGGTCCTCAGCAGACCTCCAACCCCCACCCATCTCACCAGGAGTTATGACACCCACCACTGACCTAGTCCAAGACCCCTGAATTCTGTGATAGTAGGTGACCTCAGACCACCAACTATAAAACCAGTGGTCATAAAAGATCTGAAGGAACATGGCCATTTTACCTTATTACATTATGACACACTTTGTAATACGAGGTACAGGGAGAAATATATTAGAGTCCTAAAGCGAAGGTGGAAGCCGTGGGTGCACAGAGTGTGATATGAACTGAACGAAGAATGTGTGGGTGAGCATGATTTTGATCCTCCCCTTGTGCCTGTCCCTGAGTTTCCCAGGTGCATGGCATAATGATAGAGTAGCATTGTCTTGCAATAGTAATTTATGAGGAACTTAACCTTAATTCCCTGGAGAGATGAGCCCATCTGAATCCCACTTGATGGAAGACAGACGGATGGGGCTGGGCCGATTGCATCCTGGCATCCCCTATGGAGCAGGCCCATGTTTAGGGTCTCACCAACCAGCCACGCAGTTTCTACTGTGTGTATGACGATGAGTGATGATGCGTTGCCTTCATACCTTCTGATTGTACCATTTTTCAGCAGAACGTTCTTGAGCAGCAGAGTTCTGTGCTGGCATACTTATTTTTGTGCTAGTAAAACTTGTGGGTTGTATTTTTTTCTGGCATGAATGTTCAAGGGCGTACCTTCATACTCCTCGATTAAATGTAATTCCATGCCCGCAAATGCCTGGTGTGATCATATATTGGAGTTATATGTTGAACGAGACATAACAGAAATCAGCAACACCAAACCTACATTTGCTGGTATAGAAATGGATGGCTTTGACTTAGAGGATATCTTGGAAGTCATTTCTAAGTTTAAAATCTCCTGTGCCCCCAGCCTGGACACAATCTCAAACGTTGTTATTAAGTCCAACCCACACTACTCGGCAGCCCTCCTGAAGTTTTTTTATTTGACTGGAATTTTCTGCTGGGTACCATCCCCAATAGTTTCAGGGAATCCATCCACGTCCTTGTTTTTAAAAAGGGGACAGGAACGACCCATCCAACTATCGCCTACTGGCAATGTTGGTCTGGAGTGCACAGATTTTCTCATCCCTCTTGCTAAAGAAATTGAAAGACTGGGTTGAGGAGAACATGCTCCTTAAAAAAATAACAGACAGGATTTGTGACTGGTCATAGTATGGCACACAACCTATGTGCCTTAAAGTGTGTGGCCGAGGAAATATATTGCAAGTCAGACTGTAAATTATACCTGTGCTTTATTGATTATTCTTAAGCTTTTGATTACGTTTCTAGAAAAATCTTGTGGTCGAAGCTGGAGGGTTGGGGCTTTGGTCATCGATTGCTCATCAGGTTTCTCCACTCCGAAACGACAGTCACTGGGCCTCATTACGAGGTCGTCGGTAACCTGCCGGTGCCACTGGCGGGTTGCAGCCAACCCCAAAACACTGAATTCACCATCTGACTTCCTGGTGCCACCGGGACATTACAAGTCCTGTTGGAGCGGAAAGTCGGGCAGCAGATTTGGTAACTCCCCATTCCTGTGGAGTCCCATGGGAGTGGGGAGACAGAAGCACCAGCACCAATTGGACATAGGCAGTATCCTTACCCCCTTTTACTTTGCCTCCCACTGTGCTTGACTGCTTAGTCCATCAGGGCTCTGCTCTCACCCCATTGCTTTTCAATTTGTATATGACCGTGGTGGCCAAACTCATTTCGTCTCTGGAGCATAGCTCAGCGGCAACATGCTCATCTTGAAAGCAAGACGACGCGTAGCAACACAGGTTCGATCCCCGGGTCCGCACTTAGAAACCTCTGGGTATTAAGCACGTTATAAATGACCTATCATATCATATAATTCCGAGCAATGGTGTGCACTTTTTTACTTATGCAGATGATACCCAGATTCTCTTTTGCCTAAATGTTCCCAAGGAAGAGCCTCCTCAAAAGCTGAAAGATTGCCTCTCAGCAGTGAGGATCTGGATGGCCAATAAATGGCTTAAGCTAATTTGAGAGATGACTGAAGTTCTGGTGGTTGGCCCTGTCTCTGCTGGACTGAGCTGGACCTCTGAATATTGGCCGTCATCTCTGGGCCCCTGTCCTGAACCCTCTACATCAGTTAAGAGCCTCGGTATAAAAAATCATGGCCTCTGGCTCTAGAGAAGCCCACATTTCCTCAGTTTGTCAAACAGGTTTTGTCAAACTTAAAGTTCTGAAAAAGGTCCTTCTCTTTCTTCTGAATGATTCCATGTCAAAAATTGTGACTGCTTCTATCATGGAATCAATCGATTATTGCAATGGAATCTATCCTGGCCAACCTAAAGCTCTAATCCATCACCTTCAGACTCTACAAAATGCAGCCACCAGTCTGACCCTAAATGACCCTAGAATGGCACATTGATGATCTTCTTTGTCGCCTCCTCTGGCTCCCTGTCAGTAGCCAAGTGAATATTAAGATTCTATGAATCGAGCATCAAGCTATTCATCAGATTGGAGCTGAATTTCTTCAATCCAGACTCTCACTTTACCAACCGAAGAGAACTCTTCGTTCAGCAAATCAGTCCCTGCTGGTTGTCCCCCACTACTGGCGAGTGCGAACGTTAGACAGACCTTTTTCCGTACTTGCTCCATCACTCTGGAACGCTCCACCACCAGATGCAAGGAATGCCTGTTTTTGCTTCCTTTTGAAAGCAGCTTAAAACACTGCTATTCTAATGCCTGTTGTAACCTCATTCTCTCTGCTTTGTGCCTTGATGCTGCCAGGTCTTTGCTGCGCTTCATACATCTGTATACAATACAATACAATACAATACTGTTGCTAACGGTGCCGGTGATTCCGTGATGACTCTGCCTAGCAGGGCTGATGCGCCCGTCAGGGTCAGACCTCCATACTCGTAATGAGGCCCACTGTCCGGATAAGCATAGCTGGTGACATCACTTGCCCCATTGCGACAAATCAGGATCTAAAACAGGGGTGTTTAGGCACCCCAGCTTTTTAACATCTATGTCTGTAACATCGGCGAGGCTCTTGACTGCTGATGGAATAATCAGGGAACCCTGCACTTGGCTTGCCTATGCTGAAGATACAGTGCTGCTTGATCTCGCTCCCATTTGTCTTCAGTATTCAGTGAATGCCCTAAACGACTTTGTGACCGCTAATAACATGAAAATGAATGCGGCAAAGTCTAAGATTATGATATTGTGAACAAGGTCACAGCACAAACCTCCTGCCTTTTCTTGGAGGATGGCCGAAGTGACTTTAGGCATCGTAGATAGATACATCTATTTGGGCTATCCTATAATATCTCGACCGGCCCGTCATTTCTATGGAGATCACATTATTCCATGTGTGATGTGGAAGTGGAATGTAATTAAGAAAAGTAGTAAAGGTGGGTTCATTGTTGAAGGCCTTATTAAAATCTACTGTACAATTATAATTCCTGCTTTGTGGATCAGAGGCAATGTCAACCGCCCACTCAGCTTGGTTGGAACTTGTGGAGGTTAAAAGGCTCTGCTCCATACTTGGAGTTCCAAAGACTGTCCCAGTGACAGAAATGCGACTGGAGCTAAGTTTGCAATCACTTAAATCACTATGGTTGCTTGGGCATATAAAATTATTCCTCAGACTCCTTCAGTCAGGCAGCACCAGTGATACCTTGCAGGGTTTGATGGTGTTTCCACCTGCAGTAGACACCAACAATCTGTTTATGCTGGACTTGCACAAGTTGGCATTTGTTCACCTACACAAGATTGGTTTAACCCTGGAGCATTCTCTCACTCTTCTCAATGTGCATTTGATTTTAAAAAACAAAACATGGACTGGAACTTTTGTGTAAGCCTGTAGGAAATGTACAACAATGTCGAACATGTAACTGTGACTAAGCAGTTGCAGCGACTTTGTTACATTTCATTTTGCCAACTCCCATTACTGCGCCCAAACAGATCTGGGGAATCAGGGGGGTCCCTGGCTCTCCATGGGTGCGGTAATGGGAGGCAGGGGTTGAAAGTGTGTCCCCCGCTTATCAGGACCCTGCAGCATCAGCTCTGACCCACGTAAGTGGGAGGAACTGATGCCGCAGGGATAGCAGGTAGTCTGTGGCATGCACAGAAGTGTGCCGCCATGAAGGTAAGTGGGGGGAGCGGGTGGGGGAATGCAGACAAAGTGATCTATCTGATCACTGTGCCGTGCCGTAATTGGAGCTGATATTTTCATCGGCGCAGTTACGTGCGGCACAGTGATAACGTAGATTAAGCCTGGATAATGTTCAAGGCAAGAAGCGGAACATAGAATACTGCAGTCAGGGATTCATGGGACATACTCATTGTTCTTTTGTAACAAAATAGTGCCCTTTCAATCTATAGAGATTTATTTCATACCTCTGTTGTAATATCCTTCCAACTAATATATACCTTGGTGCTTGGAAGGACATTGCACCTGAGGAACGACTGTGCAGATTATGTTACTCAGAAATAGAAACGAGTCGACATATACTGACATAGTGCCCAGTGTTGCAGAGTAAATATCAGAAGGGCTATCTGAAATTTGTAATTGGTGAGGATGGATTTGAGTCCCACCAATTTTGGAGCACTATGTTTGGAGCTCACCCACTGGTATTTGTGGGTGCAGCCTTTTGGAGAGAAGCTCTAGTTCTGTTGGAGCTCACAGCCTAAATCAAGCCGATTCTGTGTTTCCATTAATGAAATTCAAGCAAATTAATGTGGAATTTATGTTTGTATATAGAATGCTCATTGAATGTTTAAGGATTTATGTTTTTTTAGCCATTGTCTGGATTGTTTTAATCATGTGGATTTGTTTTATTCTTTTCTACATAATTTTATCATGAATTAGTGATGGTGCTATTTCGCAAAAGGTTTAGCTTGAACCAAATGTGCTTATAAAAAGGATATTTACAGCAAAATACATTGCAAACAGCATGTATTATAGCCAGACATGTATTGGCAAGAACACTTTGTGACAATTTAGTATCATATGAACTATGCGGATTGAAGTGATTTCCACTCAAGGCCTTCATTAAGTCCATTTATACAACATTGTGTTAGGACAATACTTCTCAGTTCAAATTCAAGTAAGATTTGCTCAGCTGTTTCACTATTTCTGTGTATATCTTTCTTTATTACAGTCGATTTTATATAATTTTCTCAGAGCTTATTCTCCCTGGAAGTGTCACACTAGAGGGGCTGTCATGATTTGATTGCGTATGCAATGCCTTTGTTCACAAATGCAATGTTGGACCTTGCATATGGTCTTGCCAATATGCAAAAAATTACAGGGGAATAATATAGCATATACCACGATTGGTGCGTTACAATTAGGCAAACAGGATTGCTCCCATGGAAGTTCCAACCCAATGTCTACTTCCTTCATTCTTGATGTAAATTTAAAAACTGAGAAACCACCACATAGTGAGTGTCCAGTGAGGTAGGGAACATTGAACATCTCTGTCAGGTTATGTGAACCTGATGCTCACTCAATCATTTTGGTGATGTCACTTTTAACAAATCAATCCCTAATCGAGGAACTCCTTTTCAAAGCAAAAATCCAAATGTCCCCAAGGTGCATAATGTACCTCGGGTGTCAATGGGCAAAAGAGAAATAAGTCACAACGTCAAAAAAGAGATTATTTCAAGACTCACATGATGAGAAAGCACTCTGGAAACACACAAACAGTAGGAAAGGTGACCAAGCAAAGTAAAGAAGGACTTCTTGGGTTAACACAAAAAGGTTTCTGTAAAAACACAGGACAGTAATGGTTTTAGACATCTTGAAAAGTTAGTCTCCTTTCTTTTGCGCTTCTGAATTAATGATATCATTCAGTTTTAACATCTCAATTCAGAAAGGATGTTATTGTATGAATACATGTAGAAAACTCATAGCCAATCACACACAAAACAATGTCTTCTATAGATATGTTCAAGATGTATTTGTCTTGATGCATATAGCAACACTGCACCAAACCACATGTTTTGACCAGGCCTTCTTTATCAAGGCAAGTAGATTTAATTTAGAGTGATAATGTTTCAGTGAGAATTGTATGCAAATATTACATGACACTGGTTGCTCCAATACATTGTTCTGTATCCACATTTTAGTAGTAACCTCAAAAGCATGCCACCATGATAGTTACAATCTGTTCTGATCTTCCAATACAATACGCTCAAAATTGTTGATTTGTTCAAGATCCTTATATATATAATTAGAGTAGGGTTGTCATGGTCCTTTTCGTTGTTGGTTCTGTGATGTTCAGTTACTTCAATCAATATTCAGATGGATGATAGGCATCACTGCCATGTTCAGCCTTGTAATTGGCATTCTGGATGTTGTATTTGTTTTTTAAAGATTTGGATGACACACAAGGAAAAAGGGAAAGTAGAAGAGAAAGGGGTTATGGGCACAGAGTGGAGATTAAAGTCTATAAAACACACTTAGACAAACAGGGGATGCAAAACGGACCAATAACACCTAGAATACAGCTAAAAAAGACCCACACAATACTTCAAAGTCCTCCTAATTTTTCTTAAAACATAAAAAATCCCCACCTTTTGAGAATGTCCTGTCCATGCCTAGCTTGACAGCCACAGAAAACCCACAGAGGAAGCTGGAAGATGGATGGGCCTTTTCAATGCCCTAAAGTTTTTTTAGAATGACTCATGGCCCCTGATGTGATCATTGAACTGTACTCTGGAGAATGAGGCCCTCCAGTGAACCCTTGAGAAATCCCACAGAAATCCCACAGTCTGGGGTGAACCCAACCAGAGAAGCACAACCTTCCTGATTGGTAACTTTTGGGAAGTTCAAGCAACACTGTTCAATAATCATGAAAGGTGTGTATACAAATAAACATCAATAAGCAAAACTAATTAATTGGGTTTTCAGGCCTATGAGTCTAAGCCACTTGAAGTTTGGTTATGTTTTATATACTGTGGGGAGCAGCTGTGTTATGGAAACACTAGCAGACAACGCTACTGTATGTCGAGACAAAGAGTAATTGTGTGTTCCCAATACAAGATCTCTGAAACAAAGCTAAATAGGCTAAAATTGAAGAAACATGTCATTTTATGAGTGTGTCTTGTTGCATCACGAAATACATCTCATTACACATAGGTTTGGGATTCATTGTGACATCACAATATCCCTGTGAATGTTTTTTAATGGCATATTTGTGGTACATAAATATACAGATATTGTCGAGTCCTTATTACACAAATTGTGTAACAATGTAAGATATTGTTTCTTGAAAAACCCAGTTGTTTGAGTTAGAAAAAGGCCAACTGCATTGCCTTCAGTTTCGTCCTCTGGGCTTTGTCAAGACTCATTTCCTAACATTTTGTAGGGAAGCCGCTGGGTTCAACCAAAGCTAATAGCTAATTCAACAATACATATTTGACATTTAGCACATTCAAAGTAGTGGAACAAAGCAACTAGGAGGGAAAATAAAAAAAAGAAAATAAAACAACCAATTAGCGTGTGAGCATTGTGGTTTTGTTCAATGGCTGTCCATTCCTATATGAAACAAAACATGGAATATTGTATGTGATTAAAATGAGAACTCCCCTTACCTGTCGAGGTGTTTTTAAATATATAGGGCCTCATCATGAGTTGGGCGGTATCCTGACTGGGATACCTCCCAACTGTATTTGCATTACTGCCCAACCCTTCGGCTATATTACAGCCGGATCACAGTTTGGGCAGTAAGTGTAATTCCCCATTCCCCATTGGGTCAATTAGATGCAATGGGGAAGTTTTGGCGCAATTAGCGCGTGCTAATAACGTTTGCTAATAGCGCCTGCTATTCTGCGCCAATTGGGCCAGAAAATGGCTTGGAGCTGGGGGGGTAAATGCTGCCAGACTCATGTCTTGGCGGACCCTTAAATGCAGCAGTAACAGCGTTACTGGCCTATTTATGGGGTATTGCCAAACTCGTGATGAGGCCCATATAGTCTTATTAGAAAGATTGCTAATAGTGGTTCACCTAGTAAATAGGTTGGGTACTGGTGCATCATGCTGTGTTACTTAACAAACAAATTATGAGATGCCAGTTTCAGAAGCAACAAAAGCTAAAAATGACACAACTTTAGATGAGATAATTAAAAAACATCAAGATGAGGTGAAGTTAGGAAAATGCAGAACATTTTTATAGATGATGGAGGTTATAGGAATCATAGAGTATATATCTTTCAACCTAGGTATTACGACACAACAAACTTCTCATCGGCCAGCTCAGACACTGATAATGAAAGTGAAAGAAAGACTATTACCATTAGAGAAGAAACAGCAACTAGCGGAGAGCATCCACAAACTATGAGAAAACAAACATATTTACACCAAATAAAACGGTTCAAGAGGAGCAACAGACAAGAGACAGCAAAACATGTGAGATTCTCAGAGCCAATATTCAAATATACCTCAACGCTTAAACTAAATACAGAAGAAGTAGAGGAGGAGGTAATAGAGGAGGGATATAAAGTAGAGCATATAAGAAGAATAAGAACAAGAGAAGATCACAGGAATCAGCAGATGACACAACCAAAAAAGAATGCAAGAACTTAGTTGTAAACCTTTCGAAAAGACATCTTGCTTTCAAAAAGACATCTTGAAGAACCAGAGATTAAGGTCCTCAACAAAGGGCTCTACTTCGTGCCAACAAAACCACTTGATCACATAGAGGCACAGATTGACCACTTTACATTCGTGAGAACACTTCAACTTAAGAAGTGTTTTCACAGTAGACCCCTCAAGCCAAGTACTTCTAACACAATAGACAACTGCACAATATCTGTATATTTATGTACCACAAACATGCTATTACTTAAATATTGACTGGGATATTCTGATGAAACAATGCTTCCCAAATCTATGAGTAATGAGAGGTATTTTGTGAGGTAACAAGATACACACATTAAATTACATATGTCTTCAATTTTGGGATTTAACTTTAATTTCGTATTTTGTATAACATGAGTTGAGCATGATTACATTCCACCCCTATACCTCCGGTGGCTTTGCAAACAATTTGATTAATGGATGCATGCATGATTATTCACACAATTGAGCAGTGCTTAATGCAATTACATGTGTGCATCCACTCTTGGAAATGTATCGTAGTGAATCAAGGCTTGCAACATGTATATTTTTTTATGAACAACACAAATGGCATAATGTCATTTAAGCTACATTCACGGGTTCCTGATGAGTATGACATTGTGTATATTGTTTACTTTAAGAAATGTCTGGTTTATGCTTGACAACATATGCTAGAAACTGACATTTCATTTATGCATCTCCTTCTTTCCTGAAAGGTTCCTTGCTGCAGATTCAAGCAAACAGGCAACACAACTCATGTAACCGAGTTTATTCTTTTGGGGCTTACAGACGACCCAATGTGGAAGGTTCCACTTTTCATTTTTTTCCTGCTGGTCTATATGACAACCCTTCTCTGCAATGTAGGGATAATGGCACTTATCAGACTAAACAGTCACCTTCACACCCCTATGTACACCCTGCTCTTTATTATGTCCATGGCAGACATTAGCTGTTCCTCCATCACTGTTCCCAACATGCTTGTAAGCTTCTTATCACAGATAAAGACAATTTCATTTGCCTGGTGTGTAACACAGTTGTTTTTAGCATTTGCTATTGGAAGTACAGAAGTGTTACTCCTTGCAGTGATGGCCTATGATCGCTACATAGCCATCTGTAATCCCCTGCTGTATTCAGTCATCATGAGCAACAGAGTCTGCAGTTATCTTATTGTTTTTATTCTGGCGATTGCCCTTCTCAATGCATTTATTCAAGCCATATTCACGTTTACATTGACCTTCTGCAAGTCAAATGTGATTACCCATTTCTTCTGTGATATCCCTGCAATCTTGAGAATTTCCTGCTCTGATACCAAAGTGAATAACATGGTACTTGTTTCTGTGGCTGGGGGTCTCATAGTATTATCACTTACCATCACACTTACTTCATATGCTCACATTGTGTCTGCAATTCTGAAGATACATTCTTCAGAAGGAAGACGGAAGACCTTTTCTACTTGTTCTGCCCATTTTATCTGTGTTTCTTTACTTTATGGCACGCTTATCTTCATGTACGCCAATCCCACTTCGAGTCAATCAATGGTTAAAGACAGCGCAGTATCTGTGCTCTATATGCTGATTATTCCCATGTTAAATCCAATGATTTACAGCCTGAGGAACCACGAAATTAAAACAGCACTACAAAAAGGCATAGCGAGAACCTGTGTTTCAAGACAAAAAGCATCATGAACAGTTTTCTTACTGTCAAATGAAGAGTCGCCATGTTGACTAATCCTTGAATGGTACAGTCTATCAATTGAGTTAATATATTGAAGATTGGCTCATGGGCCAGACACTAAATACACATTCAAAGGACTATATTGAATCAATTATTCATCTGTCCATTTATCCGTATGCCCCCTAAGGAGTGACCAATACATGTTCCATTCTTCTTTCCCGGCCCCTTGTATATTTCATGAACATTTTACATGTTCCACAATTGAACAAAGCCTGCAATGCAGCACACTTTCATTTCCGACGAATATTATGTGTGAAGAAACAGAACATCCTTAAACAAAATGTGTGTGTAAAAACTCCTTGTATTGACAATATGATGCCCTATCTTTTATCATTGAGTTAACATATCCTTTTTTTTATTTGTATATAGATGTGTTGAGCATTGTTGTTTTGTATGTGCTTAAATGATGCAAATAATCTTTTGCAATGTTAAGACAAAGTGTAAGAAACTACTTTTAACTTAATAAGCAGAAAACTGAAGTTGTAGGATCTTTTAAGATGCGTTAAAGTCCGGATGTTTCTAATTTACATTGCTAGATGTATTCATGTTTTTGTTTAATATATGGCTTGGCGCTTTATCAAGAATGGTTTCAGAAAAGGGTTGTTAGGTAAATATGTGACATAACCCAGTATTGTATGCAATTAGAAAGCTCCATGGGCAGAGAGAGAAGGCCTATCGCTGGACTCCTAGCCTTGAGTTTGCAGGTATAGCAGGCCACACCATCACACTTGGAGTGCCCCCTATCCATTATGTCATGTCTAACTACTTTTCTGTATAACTTTTAAAATTAATAATTTCAATAAACTCAATTTGTCCTTTCATATTTGCTTTGTTTTGTACGCATTAATGCCTCACACAAGAGATTGACTAGAGAATATGGCACTAGTAAATTTGCTGAAAATAAATTGTTCTTCATTTCAATGTAATATAGGTTAAAATGCTCTAACAAATCTAGGAACCAGCATAATATGATGCCAATCGTGATGGACTGTTTTGATCACCCTTGTGAGATGGTGAGTGAAATCGTTAAAGTGTATTGTGGTAAATCAGAATCAGGAGCTGGACAAGGATGCATGATTCACAGCAGTTTTATTCTCTCTTGAAAGAAAAAAAGACAGACTCGTTCCTTAACCCTGCGATCCTAAGCCACACTCTATACAAACAGAAGTTCAAAACGGTGTGCATCAGAGTGTGAAGAAAGCTAAACATAAATGAAGTCCTCCTTCAAGAATCCTATTGTAACCTAGTTTCTGTCCCTACTACTTAAATGAAAAACATTAAACAACCAAGAAATACTTTTGGGCATTGCACAATGAAATGGACAATTGGCAGTGTCTGGCTCCTGCCAATGTTCACAGTCCCAAGCACATCATTTATGTACTGCTGCATAGCCATCCTGGGGACAAGCCAGGACTCTGTCTTTCTCTTGTAAAATTAGAGTTTACACCAGTGGGAGGCTTTCCTCTGAATCACACCTCCCCCTATGGGGGTCCTTTCAGTCTTCTTGCCTCTACTCGGGGGCTCCTCTCCTTCTCACTCCCAACCCTGGGGTTTCTTGTTCTTTTCCTAGTACGGGACCGCTCTTTCTTTCTCGTCACTCTGGGGTTCTTGGTTCTCTCCCCCACACCGGGGTTTGTCTCATTCTCCCTCATCGGTTCCTTCCCCACACCAAGATTTGTATCTTTCACTCGCCCCACTCTGGGGTTTGGTTTCCTGGGACTTTCTCCAAACCAGGGCTTATTTCTTACTCACTGACAACCCTGCAGCTTCTTGGTTCTTTCGCCACGCAGCGGCTTGTCTCTGTCTTTCTTCCCATACCAGGGTTTCTAGGGTCGCTCTCCATTCTGAGACTTATTTCCTCGCTCTGGGGCTTGTGTCTCACTGTCTCACCATGCTGCCGGCCTCCTGTTCTGCTGGAGTCACTGTGTACCTGCTTGTAATAGGTAGTTGTACTTGGGAGGGATCTGCAGTCTGTCCAGCATTCCTCTCTTCACAGAGCCGCTAATTTGACTCATCAACTGGACTCCAGCTCGGTCAGCAGCTTCTCTTCTATCCAATTATTTGCAGAAAAGGATATGGTGGCTGTTTCTTCTCCAAGGTTGTCTGCTCTTGCTCGTGTTGCAGTGCTAGCCGCATCTGGTTACGGGGTCCTTGAGGCTTTGCTGCACTTGAAAAGTTCTCACCTTGGCACGGGACACCTTGTATGAAGTCCTCTCTCGCCTGCCGAACACATCTCCTGTGTTCGCCACAACATCTTTGGACTCTGCTGTCTACGCTGATACCTTCACTTGATTGTTTCCTCCACTGACGTACCATGAGGAGGCTGTTCTTTTTACCTTTCTGTTGTTTCCCTTAAGGAGTCAATGAAGTTTGGGTGAGAAGCACTGCAAGCCATTAAAAGAGTCATATGACTATCATACACTGTGGCTGCTATATACCCCATCAAGATGTTACTGTCTGGTGGGGGAGAGTGACTTAAGTCCCATTCTCCGGGTTTCTTGTCCTCTAAAAGTGAGTCATCTCCAGAGCAATCCTTTCCCCTATGGGTTGTGTGTTAAGCACAGCAGGCTCACCTCCATAGTCCCAAATGGGGTGACTCCCCATTGGGAAGAGGTGAAGACCTCCTTGAAGCGTGCAGGGGCCAGATATGTTGTTGTAGCACAGGTGTGATTTGTGATGCCCTACAAGGGCCTTCCTACTTCTGGAGAAAAGAATTACTGAGGTATCCCACTGGTGCCCCACTTTACTTTGTGCGACTTTGTTCAAGAAAACAGCCCCCTTCAGTGACCATTTAGAACCTACAAGCACAACAGGGTATATTGAGAGGTTCTCTGCCTCTGTCAATCATTGAGTTGATTGTAATGCTTTCACTGGGGTGGTGAAGCACCGTTAATTTTCCAATTCTATCAAGGTGTTATATTTTTATTCTTGGACAGAGGTGCCAGTGAACATTCACTTGGGCAGAGCACCAGGGAGAAAGATGGTTTCCGACTAGGAGTTGGGTTCAGGCAGTGTCTTTGTAGAAGTCCTGAGTAGAGTAGAGAATGATGTTAGCCTACCCTTAGAGCAGAACTGTTTGCAGAGAGAAAGTGCTTTGATTGATGATTCCTTAAATAATGTCCAAAGATGGTGGGTCCTAGTAACATTTTATATGCAAGGGGTTATCAGGCCCATTTAGGCAGAATATTATGGGGCTCATTCTGTGTGAAATGCACTCCCTGCAATCACATGGTTTCTGGGAGTCTGTCATACATCAGTGTCAGAAGCACACTATCGACAATAATGAGAGTAAGGTAAACTGCACATTTCTGATAGTAGTGCATGAGAAACAAGCACATTCCTTGCAATTCTTCCATTTGTACTACTCTATGAGGATCTCGCCCATGTATCTCAACTGCCTTTAAACTGACCTTGTAACTCACCAACAGCCTCTTTGAGTATCTCTTTAAATACCTAGGTCACAATTACCCAATTCCACTCATCATTAGTCTGGGACAAACCTCTCGAAAATGGCCTAACTGTAGAGGATGAATATTTTAGAGAAGATGTGCGTCCCATTGCCTGAATGGGATGGGTTTTTGATGCCGATAAATCTCCAACAAACTTGTGGTGGGTTTCAGGTCTCAAACAATGATTTATGGTCTATCTGGATCTCACGATGAACAACGGGTTTATTCGCCAGGTTTATTTAGTCAGTCAGGGTGTTATAAGGTGATTTTTAAAATGCATTTGAATTTGTGCAGCAAATCCGAGGACGGGAATCTCCTAAGGGATATTGTTTCCACTATAGAAGCTCCTTCTCACTTACATTTGCTTCGTTAGATTATGATTGAAGGCGTTGCTCAAGGCAGCCTCACACTGGAAGGTGCTTTATGTGAGTTCTGAGATGTATGTTGAGGAGCTTGAAGCAAGCAGTATGTTCTGTTTGTTGTTTGTCCGTTATGCAGTATCGTGCTGTTTATTGTATTTTGCAGGTCCTTCTCTAAACGTATCTTAAGTGTGCTTTAGTGGCTTGCATTAGTTTCCCATTATAAAAATGAAAAAAAGTATTTCTTTCTTTTACCTTCCCCATTGTGTGTCCCTTTTAAAAGTGAAAAAGCCCAAAGGAAAATTCAACATGTCTATTTCTTTCACACAAACAAATCTACTACACTTTCCCATATGTGTCTTTGTTGTGTACTTTTTTATTGTGTTGTTTTGTAGTCGTTTTAGAATAAAGGTGCATTTTATAGTTGCAGGCTCTAGAATGTTTATCCAATTGTTTTTCCTCTTGGGGTTGCGCTAGTTCACACACCTTTGAGCTCTCCGGTTCACATATATAAGGTTGGTGGCCTTTGTGTCACTTGGAATGGCAGGACAACTGCAATGTTTATGGGGAAGCCTAAGAAGTGTGTGGTAAGGATGTGGAAGACCCACATTCCTTGCACTGTTTGTAGGTGCCTATGTGTTGTCCCTGGCCACTGAGAACCACTGATCTGCTGAGCTGTTGGTATGGGGGAGGAATGGGGAGAGACCTCGGGAGTGGGAGAGGAGATACAGCATCCAAGTAGGGCCCAGAAGAGACAAGCGCATAAGCAGGCTAGGTGGGGCCTTTTGTGGATGCTCCCATTGAGAAATTGATGCAGCAGGCATGCATGTTTGTCATGTGGGAGAAGGGGGTGACTGCAGCACGCACATTGGAAGAGATGTTTAGTTTGGGTATTGACTGGGTGGCGGGAATAGAGGAGGACGTTGTCTCCCTATCTCGAAGGGCACATTCATGCTTTAGATGCAGCGGGACTGTCATAAAGGGAGTCAGGGAGAGGAACAGCATGCATCAGTGCCTCATTGTGCGGTAGAACTACCTATGGGGGTAAAGGTACAGGAAGGGTTGGCAATGACTATTCTTTCTTTGGGTGAGAAAAAAGCCAGGAAGAGCACCAGGTTGCAGTGAACTCAAATGTCCACACATGCATCAGTGTTCTTGGTGTGAGACTATTTTGTCCTGCCACTAAGAGAGAGCATCAGGGTAGAGGACCCTGAGGTCTTCTGCATGGTGAAGGGCTTTGGGAAGCAGGTCAAGCAGAGTCAGAAGGGACGGGGCAAGCAGGGAAGCTCCTTGGAGATCAGGGCCATGTGTAACCAATGTGCACTGGTGAATCAGGAGGGTGAACTAGATGTGCATGTCTTCAGAGGCTAGTTACAATGTACCCAATCTCCATCCAGCCCTCTAGCAGTGGGGAGGCGGAGGGTCCTATCATGTTCCAGGGCTAGGGTGCAGCACGACCATAACATTGAGCATGGCATGGCCAAACCTATGGACAGATCCAGCCTGCCCAATCGGCATCAGTGGAGCCAGAAAATGCAGACAGCGGCAGGTCACTCTTGATGGTGCTGCCCCCTCGAGCAGTTGGGGTCCTCCTCCACAAACAGCTTACATCTTTGTGCTGGATGCTGCGGATAAGATATGCATCATGGGGGGGGGGGCATACTGCATTTATTGCAGGGACACGGTTTAGGGTTGTGGTCCTGGACTGATTTGTAGTGGGAGGTACCCTGAGGGGAATATGGAGCTCCACAATCTTTCCCTTCTCTAAGGTGTTGTGCAGGGGGAAGGAATGTGGCAGTCATGGGGGTACAGGCCTCACAGCAGAACACACTGACCCATGAGAGTGGCAGTAGTCTGTGGAAGAGCTGGAGAATGTTATGAAGCACTCTGTGGAAGAGCTTGAGAAATCTAATGGGCACTGTGCCCTGTGATTGATGCAGACAATCTTATGAATTTCTGCACCCAATTAAAATACTAGATTATCTTAGTGGGTGGCTGGCCCTGCGAAAATAGCTGAGAATCTTAAGGGGTGGGAATCGTAAGGGGTGGGATCACCCTGGGAAAATACCTGAGAATCTTAGTGGGGGATTAAACACAGAGCTAAAACCCAAGAACCATAGGGGGTTGGCTGCACCCTGCATCAATACCTGAGAAACATAATGGATGACTGTGCCCTGTGAAAATAGCAGAGAACCTTAAAGGATGTTTGCAGCGTGTGAAAATAAACACAAGAACCTTAAAGGGTGGCTGTGCTCTGGAGAAAGAAAAAAAAAACTTAGTGGGTGGCTGCACTCTGTGAAAACATTAGTCTGTAGGTATGCCCTGTGAAAATACCTGAAAACCGTATGGGGTTGCTATGTGCTGAGAAAATAAATTATAATCTTTAGGGGTGGCTGTGCCCTGTGGATACAAATGAGAACCTCAGGGCATGGCTGTGCAATCTGAAAATACATGAGAACATTTGTGGGCGCTGAGCTCTGTGAAAATACCCCAAAAACATAAGGACTGGCTCCATCCTGTAGAACATAAAATGTTTGACATGCGTGTCATCATTCTTCAAAAACAGTAGTTGCAGTGTAGTCAATGCAATGGGATTTACAAGACAGACACTTTTCAGGGTTACTCAATCATAGTCAGTAGTACAAATATCTACACACCCCAAAAAAAACATGCTCCACTTTTCAGTGTCTGGTATGTAGTAAGTCGGTGTCTAAAAGACTTTCATGCCTCTAGGGTGTGCCAGCACCAGTGTCAAAACATCCAACTTTGTCAGTGTATTCAAGATACCTGCATCACTGAGGAGCGTGTCTAAAAGATGTTCATCCCTCTAGGCTGCACCTTCAGTGCTCTCAAAACAATCAACAGTGTCAGTGATGTGCATGCCATTGATGCTGCCGCCATTGACATGCCTGGTTCATTTGGCAACATTCGTGCTGGTTGGTGTCCAATCTACTGTCTGCATTCTTGTGCCCTTTTATCTTGCAAATGATATATCAAAGCATCCTTGTACATTTGCGCAGTGTCTCTCCCTTGAGCAGCTTGCTGTGAGACCTCCTCCCTGAGACAAGCAAATGAAAAGTGGCTCATTGTACTTTGATATGTGGGTCTACAAAGAAAGTCAGCAAGTGCTCAATATTACCTTAAGATCCAACTTCCCATGGCTCACGAAGCAAGGTTGAGCAGGTCCCTCACTTTTCATGCCACATCTGCATCAACTGACAAGGCATAGGCACAAGTGATTATGGTTAGATTGAGCTCAAGCAGGAAGGGCAGAGGGGTATTCTCACTCAGGGGTGCATTGTCAAGACAAACCTGCTTGGTGCCCTCACAGAAAGGTTGTGGACTGTAGACAGCAGCTGCCACTGACATGCTGTTACGAATTTCCCATCTTGAGCTCTGCTGTGAATGATGCAGTAATATGTGATGGAGTTGCACTGCTCAAATATGGGGTCCAGCATATGCCAATTAGTGTCCCAAATGTTGTGGAGTGGCAGTATTTGAAATTGGCCTAGATGTTATTAGGCACGCTAAGCACCGCTTCGATGGGAGCAGATCTTATGACCCACAGAGACAAATTATTTGACAGGCTCACGTTTGCTGACAAACATGTGACATGCACAAATCAGGGGCATGTATTGTCTTGCAAATTGTCCATGATCAAGTTACATTTTTACCACACAGATTGCTGTAGTACCCACCCTGCTATGTCCATAACATCACCGATTCCTGTTCTGCTCTGTGAGAGAAAAAATGCCACTGCAGAACTTCCCATAGATGATCTCCTTTTCTCATAATGTGATGTAATCTAACGTTTACCACATCTAAGTAGGATAAGAATCTGTTGCTAATTTTCGAACTAGGTTACCATCAAACAGGCACGGTCTAAAATGGGATTTGTAATATTTCTGGCCCTGCTCCAATGCTTCCGTAATTCTGCCTTGATGCAATAGAAGATCACTGATATGCAATGCTGGGATAACGTGGGTAGTGTTTAGTGTCATACTCCCAGTGCCAAGCACTAATACATTTGAATTATTTTCATGGGAAATAGCGTGGAATTGTGGAGGACGGCTGCTTGTCCGCTAGAACAGGCAAGTATGCGCCACTGACCTTTTGACTTCTTCTTATGTATAATTGGCACCATTGATGTGGTCTCCATTGTTTTCCATGCCTTCCCTCTTCATGCCATTTTCCTGCTGGCTATGCATGTGGTCAAATTGAGCTGCTGTTTATGCTCTGTTAATTACTGCAACAGTGTTGACTCGGTGCTGGAGGAGGTGGCGATGGTGGAGTTCTAGATGCCACATTATGATGTGATGCTCTTTCCGGTATGCAATTGGATATATGTTTCTCAAAGTGACTGTATACATGAGTTGGAACAAGCTTGTATTGTGGTGGTGTAATTTTCCTCCTCCGCCTAAGTGTGCAGTAATGCTTGTTCTTGTTAGGGCTCTGTTGGAGCATAATCTTTCTGTTGCTCATCAACCATCTCATCGCCATTACTGTCTGTCCCAGTGGATGGGGATGGCAGACACAGAAACATGGGATTTTCAGTCCCTCCCCTTTGTTTGAGTAAACCTTCTATAGTCTTCACAAGTAATCTTTAGATAGGATCTTCACACCTCCCTGTTCTGCCTTTGAGATGATGGGAGGAAAGGAAAGTTCTGCATTCCCTATTGGGTGCTAATTGTATTGGTCAAATACCAATCCTTTTTTTGTCCCGTCATGTGGATCTCGGAGTGACTTGTGAAAAGGGGATTTAAACATTAGTTGGAGTATACCTTCGATTGAGCATGAGCAATTACGGCCTCCCAGTGCACATAACAAATGCTGCTGCAGGGGTTAAAAACTATCCTCCACTGCCTCTTGCTTCTTTGGGTGATGACATTGTGTTCCATATGTGTCCAACTGTGTCATCTGCCCCCACCAAAAATATCTGCTACTCCCTCCAGGCAAAATAAAGTGAGTTTGACTTTCCTGTCAGCTGCTCTCAAAGATCCCCAGCACCTCACGTTCCTCCTCCCAAAGGTCACCTGATATCATATCCTGTACTCCTGCGTGAAGAGACGTACAGTGTTTGATTTGTCTCCCACCTCAGGTGTGCGTCACTCTCCCACTATCTCCCCTCAGAGATGTCTAGATCCTTTTGCTCCTCCTTCCAGATGTCAGCCAATGGAATGTGTCTCATCTCCATGATTTCAAGAGGTGGCTATTGACTGGTCTGTTTGTTGCCACCTCGCCAGATGTCTAATGCTCCCCATAACAAATGTAGGCAAGTGTACCTCTCCCACAATCCACCCTGAGGGATTCTGTACTCATCCATCCTGCTGTCACTCTATGACACATGTTTTATCCACTAGCGTCAAGAGACAGAGACACTGACTATTATGCCACCCACCACCACCCCAAACCACGGTGGCTCCGACCCAGCAAAGCCTTTAGAGTTTGTCTTACCCACACGCTGTGCTCATCATTTCCCAGTGCCTCACACTGTTCCTCTCACACATTTCACCTCAGTCTCCTTTCTTCCTTGTATCGGAACAGGTGTGGTGTACAAAACCAATACTGAAAGTAGTCTAATTATGTCAGACTGACTTAGTTTCAGAGAACAAATCAACAATGTGTAACAAAAGCCAATCATGAATTTTTAAATTTTAAAGCCCAACTGTCCACCCAACCCTCACCACCCTACTAACCCAGGTAGTGCCTGTAAACTACTGGGTTGTCACCCACTTCCCTGAATCTCAGCTACTCCCTCTCAGCAAAACCAGGTGATTGTAACACTCCTATAAGCCACTCTCATGGATTTGCAGCTTATCCAACTCCTCCTTCCAGCAGTCGCTGTTTGGCATGTGTGTTGTGCACTTGCTTGAAAAGACAGACACTGACTGATGGTTTACCTACTGCCTTCCTGAATCTCTGCTCCTCTCTCCCAAATAAAATCATGTGCACCTGACTCTCCCTCCAGCTGCCCTCATTGATTACATGCTTCAATTACTACTCCCCTCAGATGTCATCTGATGGCACCCGCCTCCTTTAATGTTTGGAGTGCCTTCCAGAATATTCAGGCAAGTGTGATTCTTCCACATGCCAGCCCAGTGATTACCAGCTCTACTCGCTCCTCCTCCCAAATGTCACCCAATGTCACGTGTCTCATCAACTCACTTCAAAAGACAGACATTGACTGCAATGTCACACACCTCCCTGATGCACTGTTCCTCTCTTCCAACAAAATAAAATGAGAGCGGCTCTCCCACAAGCTTCCCTTAGGGTTTTGCAGGTCCTCCTTCCAGACATCACCTGATAGCACCTGCCTCATCTACAAGCATCTAGAGATGGACCATGACTTATGTGTCGCCAACATTCTTGTCGCCGGAGTTGCATCCGGGTCCGGCACCCACGAATGGGCAATTACCGGGTCATGCCGAGTTAGGCAGACCTTATAATTGCCCTTTCGCGGGTGCCGGTACTGGTAGATCCCCATTCCCATTTGAGCCCCATAGGCCTGTGTATCTGACGAGCTGTGATCACAGGTGCCGCCTGCCTTCCAGGTCAGACCTGGCAGTCTGTCAGGCACCAGCGAGCATAACTTTTACTATGGCGGTACGGTAGCTACCGGCACCGTTGTAACCGGACCGCCATAGTTGTAATGAGGCCTGTGACTAAATGAATGAATATCCATTTACAACTGCGGGCCGCTTTTTCATTGTTGCCTGAGACAGTTTCATGCTTCAGCCCGACCAAGTGAGCCACTCTGCCCATTTCTTCCAATCTAAAAAAAAAAAAAGATTATTTTTTTTTTTTAGATTTCATGCTGCGCTCTCAGGGCCCCCCAGTGATGCACCCGCGGACCCTGTGGGGTTGCCCCCCACAATTTGAATACCGCTGCCTTTGGCCGATGCAGCAGCGGGTAAGATTAGCACAAGATGGCCATGCCCTGTTTCCAGATTTCGCATGTGTACAAAAGAGGAAAACTAAGGTAAGGGGCATTGGAAATGTTTGTACGATCGATCAACGTATGTATAAAAATACATGCCTGAACCCTCAGAATAATAATATTTTCTGAGCATTGATCCTGTCAAACTTATCAAATAATCTATAGGGAGGTGAGGGGTGATGAGGATGGGATGGTATATTTGTGACTTGATTGCGAATGAGTTTACAAAGTTTGGTGGAATTCTGTCATGAGGGGGGAAAATTAGAGGGAGGGTCCCAAAATAATGTAATGGCTTATAAATGAGGTGACATTTGATGAATCTAAAATTCTTTTGGAAAACTGATAATCAATCTAGATATAAATGTTTTTCCGAAGTTTGGTGGGATTTTGTCAAGAGGGGGCAAAATTAGAGGGGGGTGCCAAAATAATGTGAAGTATTATAAATGTGGTGCCATTTGACAAATCTACACAAAGGTTTGCAAAACGATTATAGATCTAGATATAAGTGTTTTTGTACAGTCTGAATGGATTTTGTCAAGTGGGGGCTAGGTTATATGACGATTGTGTATGCATTTATTTGACACTTTTGAAAAAATAAAACATGGGTGGATTTGCAGCAAACTTGCGTAAGGAGCATTGGTAAGGACCAACAAGCATGGTTTTGCCAATGTGCAAGTATTTTATTATTTGCCAAGTGTCATGTAGCTATAAAGAAATAGCGGTATACCTTTAGTGAATGAGGGGTAGCCTTTGGCAATGGGCAGTGGCCAGATTGTCTGGTTCATGGAGTAAGGTCATGATCCAGACAATCTGGCTACTGGCTATTGCCACAAGGGACAAAACATAGGATTAAAGTGGCCATGTCCACCTGGGACTGGCTTTGTGGTAAAGTTATTCAAAATTAGGATAGATCTGAAAGGGAAGAAACATGTGCTCTTGGTAATATGGTCATAGGGTTCTCTTTTTGTCTTTTTGCCTTCTGCAGGCTGCCATGGAAAGCGAAGAGGGCCCTTTATTGAACCCTCGCCTTCCTTTTCCATGGTGGCCATCATGTACGTAGTGCATTAAACAATGCATTAATCCAAATAGCATTGTATTATCAAGTTTTTTCCAATATATCAAGGTACACATATAGTAACATAGGCATAGTGTGCAGCAGACATGATGGAGATGCAATATTAATAATCTTGCCATGTTAAATACTAAAATTATAAATGCTTTCTTACTAGAGTTTTGAATACTGTAAAACATTTACGGGCCGATTCATGGAACAAATGTGCGCCGAAAATCTTGACACAAGCTGGTGCAAGCGTGAAAAAGCAAGCGTAAGCGCACACGTGCGATTCATGGAAGGGTCTGCGTGTGTTTACTCTGGGATGTGTGCCAAATCCGAGTGTGGCGCGCACGGGCGCACATGTCACAGCAACATCCCGAGCTCTGTGCATGACGCACACAGCGAAAGCACCCAATGTCGGCGCACACACCAAAAAGGGGGCGGAACACGGGGTGGAACACGCAGAATGGGGAACAATGCATGAAAAAGAAGGCGTAACTACGGAATAACTGCAGGGAAATACATGGAACGCCCACACGCACGCGAACAGCACGTATTCATAGAATCGAATATGGGAAATCCGCGCACATCAAAAGACGCGCACTGGCGTCATCACGTCCGCCACACGAAGGCAGGTGGAAGCGTCCTCGCGTGTAGTATAAAAGTGCATGAAAACAACAAACACGTATATACAGCTACGATGAAAGCCCCATTTGTCGCAGCACTGATCGTGGGACACCGTGCAGGTTCTATGCGATGCCAAGGGAATCATCACCTCTGTCTATGCAAACTACCCTGGGTCTACCAATGACAGTTTCATATACAGAATGTTCGCCCTGAGCCGGGCCCTGGAAGCTGGGAAGCATGGTGACACATTGCTCCTAGGTGAGTACAAATGCCTATGCACATGCATGCATGCCACACACAGACAAATACACAAATCCAACTAATCACAACCATTATCACCTCCTCAGGGGACAGGGCCTACCATCTGAGCAACCACATGATGACGCCAATCCTGAACTTCACCACATCACCCCAGGTAAGAAACAACGCAGCCCATATTGCAACCAGGGGCATAGTGGAGCGCACATTTGGAGTGCTCAAGTCACGCTTCCGCTCCCTTGACCGCTCTGGCGGCCAGCTACTATATGCACCCCCAGTGGTGTGCAGGATCATTGTGGCAGCATGTGTCCTGCACAATGTTGCAACACGGCGGGGAGTACCGGTGGACATGGTGGTGCCCCCACATCCCCAAACACAGGCACTGCCCATGGTAGGGGAAAGGGCACGTGGCGAGGCAGCCGGGACCCAGCTTGTGGCCATATTTTTCACCTAAACTCCCACCCCAGCGGAGTGCACACAGGCCTGGCACATACTAGGTGACAATCGATGATGACGAAGAGACAGTCAACTGTCACAACCTTACCACCCTGAGAATGTTGCCACGGAAGTACTACATTGTGTGCATCCCTAGCTACTTAAACATAACAAATCCTGTGTGACCAAAAGGAACACATGCAAGGTGTGTATCACACCACCCCTTGCAAAACAGCCCATGACTATCACTGCTATGTCACCCAAACCCTGCCAACCCCCATCACCCTTGTCTGCCACACCATGACATGGCATGCAACAGCAAAAGCCCAACACATGACCAATTACATACAAAGTGACATGTGATAAATGGAAAGAGGCCTGAGACAATCACGCCTGACATGGAATCAGATGAAATGACTGACCAACAACCTCCCACACATACAAAGTCATACACAAATGCTTGCCACCAGTGGTAGCATCAACAAAAGACCGAATGCCTGCTCTCATGCACATTGGCCAAGCCAAATCCGCTAATCCCTAACCCATGTGCTGTGTGTGTCTCCTGCAACACACTGCTCAACACACAGCACAGTGAGCAGCCATTGTGTTGGGGATACACCTTGAGCATCACATAAAAAGGACAAACAACAAAAATAACCTATTGACACATGTACACGATCCCAAAATGGTAATTGATCATGCGCTGCAGGGACACAGCGTGCCAGAGAAGGCCATCTGTGTGCACCTGTGGGCATGGAAGGGTGGTTGTACCTGTGGTGGAGCATTGTGTAAGTGTGTGTGTCAGTAGGGACATGCACTCAATATATGCATGTGAAATCAAGTGACCCTCAGTGTCCTGTACCCATCACGTGAACATTGCCCATGTGTACACCTCATCATGTCAAACCACAACAAACCCCTGACACCTGAAAACTAAACACAACACAGGAACAACCATTGACCAGCAGAACACATCATGTACATAGTACCGCACAATGACAATGTCAGAGAGTGCCACAACACTGTAGTTCAAGCTTACTGTCCAACAACAAAAGGCCCTTCCTCATTTACACACCATCATGACCTTCTGAACAACTGTGTCTGGGGTCTATAGCCTTCTTCCTTCTATTCTTCCTGGCTTCAGAATCCCCCTTCCCCATGGTCTCCATGTTCCATGTTGCATGTAAATAGGTTGCAGCCCCCTCAGAGGCCACCTTGACTGGTAAAAATACCAAATCACAGAGAACACCAAGGAGCCAAACCCCCAAACCAGGGAAAAAGCCTGTAGCCACCAAAAAACCCTGGAAGAGTCTCCAATAGACGACTTGAAGTCGCAGAAAATGTCCAAGCACATGTCCAAGCAGAATGATAGAACAACCAAGGTAGCACAGTTCAACAATTGTCCAACAGGATGGGCAGCATTTTCAGTACACAATATACAATGAGGATGCAACAACTGATGGGTAGTGTTACAGCTCCGCTCTCCAGGTGCAGGAGTGGCACGAACCAACCACCCCCTCCGTGGTCTGGGCGCCTGCAAGATAAAACTTACACAGGCCTCCGAGACCCCGACAGGGAAAGAGGGTCAGGGATCTGTTGTTTGGATAGGCATTGGTATTCTGGATAACCGGAAAGAGGGGCAGGAGAGGGGAGTTGGATGGGCAAAGGATAGTAGGTAAAATACAAAATACAACTATTGACAATAACACATACGCAATCAGAGAAACCATGTTCTTCATGCACATTGTACAGACTGGGTAAAATACAAGCCAAAGAGAGACCTCTCTCTGGGGTGAGTGCTGGCCTCCTGCCTGGGCACTCTCAGGTCTGGTACAGGAGCAGTTCAATGCTGCAAAGAGAGCGTGAGTTACTAATCTGTGTGTGTTCTCACCACACACACAACACCATTCATGCCTCAAACTAAGTGACTTCTCCACAAACACTCTTGTCTGTTGCTTTGTTTGTATACTTTAGCTTGCCCCCGTGATGGTACATACACTGTCAATGCAGTAAGGCTGGCGCATGTGGCCCCGCGGTAAATGGAAGACCAATGTGTTAAGAATCACACATGATAGAAAGGTCCTTGGGTGAGCTGCTAGACGTGTGTGGTGAGGTGCGACTTCAGTACAAGTCGTGTTCTGCCAGCCGTGGATTTCAATAGGCAGCGCACGTGTCAATTTGCGCATGCAAATGATATGCACTGCACTCGAGTCTGTGCGTCGCTGGGTGCCCCCCCGTGCACTGTATCAGTTACTGCCTATGAACTCTACTGCGCTAATAACTTAGCTTCTATGGAGCACGATGGACTCGAGGATATGGGTGACGCCCCCCGCGTGTGCCCCTGAAAACTTTGTAAGCTACTTGGCATTTTCTCATCAACGCGGTTTAGCTGTACTGTGCGTATCTTCCCCAATGCATGCCCAAGCTTCCCAGCACTGGCGCTCCTTAGCATGCATGTGCAAGGAGCCTGGAGGAAGGTCGGCTGGGGTGTGGCCCCTTGTGCTGCTCACCTTGCTTGGAGCTCCTGGAAACACGTCTGCTTCTGTCGGACGTCTGAGCACAAGCCCCGGCCTTAGGGTCTGCGCATGCATGCGCACGTGTGCACCACCCTACGTGGCCAGGTTTTTGTAGTTCTTGGCCACGTGTCTGCTGGGAAAGGTAGTCTGGAGGCTCTTTTTCCAGCAGAAAGGGCATACATTCTTTTAATAATGCTGGAAAGTTTCCTGTGTGTGTCTCTTCATGCTGGTTGTCACTGGGACATGTCTGAGACCTACATCCGACCTCCTCCCACCATCAGTGTGACTTTGACAGCCAAAGGGTACAGGCTACTGTCTACAGCATAAAGTGCATCAAGTACATGTATAGGCAAGAAAAGAACATACATCACAATCAACATCAATAAATGGACATTTCAATAATGTACTCACCAAAATTGATTGCAGACATGCCGTGGAGAAAAAAATAATAATCCCCACTAGTGGTGTTAACAAAAGTAGTACAGCAGCAGACAGGCCACAGATATGAAGAAAGTCCAATGCCCTTGTGTAAATGGTTGTAACACCGAACCATCCTTGCGAGCCCATGGATAGGGGAAGCAGGAGTGGCATATGTGAGTCAGGACCCCAAGCTGCAAACACATACACAAGACAAGCTTGAAGGGCCCAGCTGTAACAGACAGTGGATGCTTTCAAAAGCCACAAAGCACCACACCGCCACATGAATGCACAATAGACAAGCTATTTTAAACTACATTACCTAATTAAACTAACTATAACAATCAAAAATGGCCACATACGACCTGAGGGGGGCGCCCAGGAGGGGGTAGGTACAGGGTGCACCTCAACACCCACATGCGATGATGTTGAGGTAAAAAAAAATACCTCCATGGCCTCAACTCCTGCACAGCCCGACCTGTGTGGGAGATAAGTCGTCATCCTCATCACCCTCTGGCTCAAAAGGTTGACATGCCAAAGTACCCTGACCATGCCTATGCGGCGCTTGCCCCTCATCGGCAGCAAGTCTGTGGGACAGGTGAGCCTGGTTCTGTGCGGCAATGACACATAGGTCTGCATGCAGAACCTCACGTGATACACGTGCTTCCTCTTGCAAGGTAACACATGTAACACAGAGTTCTTCCTGCATGGCCTGGCTGGACATCTGGTACACCTCCCGGCAAGCACGTAGCTCAGTCGAGATGGTATTCTCCAGCTGCTCCAACCTCTCCTCTGTCTGCTTCCTCTCGGACATCAAAAGCACACCCAGAGTAGCTCTGAGGGAAGCATGGTCTTCCCTCAGGGCCTCACTGTGTGCCTCTGCGTGAGCAGCAATTGCTTGACACAGAGACACCATTTCAGCCCGGCATGCCCTGTCTGAGGCCGTCATGCCCAGCCTAAGTGAGTGGGCCATGGACTGTGCCGCCGCTGGTGGAGATCCACCTGCCTAGCAGGCGGGAGCACGGATTGGGCCACACGCTCCATGCTCTGAGCAATATTATCAATTGCTGACCCCTGTTATTCGGAATTGGCAACCATGATTTGCTCCCACTTAGTATACACTGGTGGCGCGCGGCAACCGCGTTGCTGGGCTTGACACCTGTGGGGCCCAAGGAGCCACCGTCCTTGTTGGGTTGGCACTGCCCGCGGCTGCAGGATTACATTCCTCCATTGACGTGATGCCCCAGGCACATCAGCAACTGGTGTGAAGTGTGACCCTGTGTCCCAATCCACCACAGGCGGAGGTCCCACGACCGTCTGGCCCCTCAGTGCAGGTGTCGCGGACAGAGCAGCGTCCACATCAGAATCACTCACCGTTGACGAATGGACCCGATGCACATCCAACTTGACATTGTTGTCAGAGTGATCATCCGGGCTAGACTCATTGCCAGTGTGATAAAGACCGGTGGGGGGTGTCTGTACTTCTGCTCTCTATATGGTAGAGGAGAGGCACAGAAGACCCCAGCCAAGATTCTCTATTACGGTAGCAATAATCGAGCAATCAAGGCCTAGCTTCTCGGAAGGTGATGCAGGCTGGTTCTTAAGTACAGTGCAGTCCCCAAGCCCCCACAAAGGAATGTCCACACACTGTATTGGTTAGAACACAGTCTTTATATAATCAATATTCCAGTTTATGTACACTTATCATAATAACTCACTTTGTACTCAGGAAAATCAACAATGGCAAATATATACAATTCTAAAGTGGTACCACCCTTTGTATTAGATCTCATTAAAGTGCATGAACAATACTGTAACAATGTCACACAGATCAATCGAGTGAAACCAGCAATAGAGAGAGGAGAGAGAATAAGATGGTTGAGCAATAGGCAGAATACTGCCCCCTACCACTAGACACAGTTCTGTGTGGAGATCCCCCCACCTGGGCAACCTGTAAAATAAAGATATAACACAATCCCAGTCCATATATTGTTCTGCAAGTCTTATTCCCTCCTATAATGTTTTTACCCCCCCAATGTACCTGGTGGAGTCGAGTTCTTCAAAGAGGCGTCGACAGATCCTTCTAGAGCGACCCCCTTTCAAGCGGGAGTCTCGGATCGTCGAGAAACGTCGAGAAACTCGGCGTTCGGCGACGGGGAATCAACGGCCCTTCTTGAATGCCTTCCCTTTCAAGCGGGAGGCACGGGGCGTCGAACGTCCGTCGACAAACAGAGTAGAACGGCGTCGATGAGGCAGCAGCTTCGTCCGAGCGGTGCTCGTCGGCGTCAGAGCGTCAGCGTCCTGCAAGGCAGAGACGTGGGGCACCTCGGTGACAATAGTTCTGGACCGCAAAGATTGTGGAGACGGAGGCCCAGCAAGGGCGTCGAGTCGTTTGAGTCTTTGTGATCTTCGGGTGGCGGGAAACCCACCGGCAGGTTTCTCCTCGGCGCGTTGGTCGTCCTCGACTTTCTCCAGCAGGATAAAGCGGTCGACGGTGCGGACGAGGGAGTCCTTCGATTCGAATGTTCTTAGGCAAAGGAGTGGACGGCTCCAGTCGTCGGCGGCACGGCGTCAAGTGGTTCCCACGGCTGGGCAACACAACTTCGACGGGCCTCCAGCGGTTACACAAACCTGCGAACCCTGGTCGACGGCAATGGACTTCGACGGCGGCGATGTCCGGGTGCTTCACTTCGATCTCCTCGGCGGTCCCGTCTCGGGTCGACAGCCTTTCGAGGGTCTGTCTTCCAGGGCGCTTCGGCGAAGATGGAGCGGTGCTCGATGGTCCCTCGGAGCACGGGAAGAGGGCACCTTACCAGGTCCTCTCTCGGGTCAGCCTTCGACGATTTCGGCAGCCTTCGGATCGGTCGAAGCAAATGCCACAGCAAGTCTTCTTCTTCCAGCTGGACGTCGAGGATCAGCAGTTCCAGTTACTCTTAGAGTGGAGACTCAGCTCCAGGATGCTTCTGAACGTTCCTGAACGTTCCTCAACTCTTACCAGTGGTGAGAGGTCGCCAGATATACTATTCTGCCTCCCATCCACACTGCTGGCACACACTCAGCAGCCAATCATACAGAAGGGCATTCATGCAGTCAGTCAGCCAATCAGGCACACAGTGCATTCAGGCCACACTCCTCCCTTTCAGACACTCACAACAAGGAATGTGGATTGGGACAAGTACCCAGCCATTCAACACTACACACTGCATTCAGGCCAGTTTCGGGCAGGGCTGTCTCAGTCTTTGTCTCTCATGCCAGAAACCAGACAACCACAACAAGGAGTGTATATTGGTCACACACTCCATTCACCCAGGTCCCACCCACAGGAGGTACCCACATCATACAGTCACTGGGAAGGCTCCAGTCAGTCTAGCTGGGCCTTCACAACAACACCATATATGGAACTTCCACCCAACAGCCAGTCAGGGGGGAAGGGACAGAGTCAGGGCTTCCCAGGACTTTGGGAAAACAAGATAACAGGCAATAGAAAGCAAGAGGCCACAGGGGCCATCTTGTTTTCTATCAGGAATCAACTGATCCCAATGGCAGGGCCTGGGTATCCCAAAATGGAGGACACCCAGAGCACCTGTCAAATTCAGCATAGAGCTGCCACCAGCCCATACCCTGCTCTGGGGCCACCCACAGGTGCCCAAAAACATACACTAGGGGCACAGGATTGTACCCCTACCCATGGGTGCCATAAGGGTATCCCATGGGTCTGTTCACCAAACCAAAAGAGAGAGCTGCACTGCCAGGAGTCCCACATGGACTCCTGGGCAGAAAACATGACAGAACACACGATAAAAAGCAGTAAAGGACAAGGATTCAGAGGCCCTGTCCCTCTGATGCATTTCCAGCATCACAGTCGCCCCCCCCAGACTGAGGTGGAGGGTGTCTAATCTCCCACGGGATAGACACCCTCATCCAGACGGTCAACATACCTTCTGGAAAGGCCATCTGCATTATCGTGACTCTTCCCTGGTCTGTGCTCTATGGTGAAGTCTAGCCCTTGCAGGCTAATGGACCACCTGAGCAATTTCGGATTCTCACCCTTCATCTGCATAAGCCACTTCAGGGGCTTATGGTCTGTTTGGACCTTGAAGGTAGACCCCGTAAGGTAGGGCCTAAAACGCCTAAGGCTCCAAACTATGCTAAAACACTCCTTTTCAACAGTAGCCCACCTAAGTTCTCTACCCTTGAGTTGTCTACTGATGAATATGATAGGATGTTCTCTCCCTTTGTCATCTAACTGGGACAAGACAGCTCCAATTCCGGTGTCGCAGGCATCCGTCTGGACGATAAAGGGTCGGCTGTAGTCAGGCGCACTCAACACAGGTGCCCTACACAGACTTTCTTTCAAGCCATCAAAGGCCCTCTGACAGTCTTCGGTCCAATTAACCTTCCTAGGCTGCTTGGGTGAGGGTAGAACTGTCAGGGGTGCAGCTATGGTCCCATAGTCTGCCATGAAATTGCGATAGTACCCAGTCAGGCCCAAAAAGGCCCTCACCTGGGTTTGAGTAGTGGGAGTCTCCAAGTTCTGTGCGTCCTGTACTTTACTGGAGAGAGGTTGGATTTGACCCCCTCCTACCTCATGACCAAGATAGGTAACTTTCCCATGAGCTATCTGGCACTTGGTGGCCTTGATAGTGAGGTTAGCCCTTTTCAAGGCCTGCAACACCTTATCCAGATGTGTCAAATGCTCTTCCCAGGTGGAACTGTAGACGGCAATGTCGTCTAAGTAAGACACACAAAAGGCTTCCAGCCCACTGAGCGCATGGTTGACCAATCTCTGGAAGGTGGCAGGGGCATTCTTCAACCCAAAAGGCATGACCCTAAACTGGTAGAGTCCCTCAGGTGTTGAGAAGGCCGTCTTTTCCTTGGCATGGTCCGTCAGAGCTATTTGCCAATAGCCTGAGGTAAGGTCAAAGGTGCTCACAAATTTGGCAGCACCTATGGTGTCCACGAGCTCATCAGCCTTGGGCAATGGGTGTGCGTCAGTTTTGGTGACGGCATTGACTCCTCGGTAGTCCACACAGAACCTCCAATCCTTGGCACCCGCCTGGGAACTTGCCTTGGGGACAAGGACCACTGGACTGGACCAGGGGCTGGTTGAGGGCTCAATAACACCCAGATCCAACATCTTGGTGACCTCAGCCTGGATGTGGTTCTTGACGGTATCTGACATACGGTAGCACTTGCTTTTGACAAGCTCACTGTCACCAGTGTCAATTTCATGCCTACACCACGGTGTAAGGCCTGGCGTCAGTGAAAACAGAGAGGCATACTGTTGGAGCAAAGCCCTGCAGGCCCTCTGTTGCTCTGTTGTCAAATCTGGAGAGAGATGTACTCCCTCCACTGAGCCATCCTGAGGGTTGCTATGCAGCAAATCAGGAAGGGGCTCACTCTCATCCTCTTCTTGCCCAGAAGCTAGCAAGAGACATGAGACTTCTGCTCGCCGGTGGAAAGGCTTGAGCCTGATGACATGGAATGTCTGAGGGGCTACCCCAGAGGCTCCCATGTCAACCAGATAATTGACTTCGCCCATCTTGGAGATGATCCTGAAGGGTCCAGTCCACTTGTCTGCCAAAGCTCTAGGCTTGGTAGGCTCCATCACAAGGATTTCCTGTCCCGGAGTCCAATCCACTTGCGAGGCTTTAAGGTCATGCCAGTACTTATTCAATTCCTGGCTGGCCTTGAGATTTGCCGTTGCCTGACCCATCATCTGTGTCATCCTCCGTCTGAGGCCTAACACATAGTCCCCCATTTGCTTGGCGGGACCTGGAGGGGTGGCTTCCAAGCCTTCTCTGCTCAAGGCGAGGGGCCCCCTCACGGGATGTCCAAAGAGTAACTCAAAGGGGCTGAAACCAACACCCTGTTGAGGTACCTCCCTGTAAGCAAACAGCAGGCATGGCAGGAGGAGATCCCATTTCCTCCTTAGGGGTTCTTCCAAAGCCCCTAGCATGCCCTTGAGAGTTTTATTAAATCTCTCAACCAGACCATTGGTCTGGGGTGGTAAGAGGTGGAGAACTTGTAGGTTACCCCGCACTCTTTCCACATGGTTTTCATGTAACTAGACATGAAGTTGGATCCTCTGTCAGAGACAACCTCCTTGGGGAATCCAACACGGGTGAAAATGCCCAGGAGAGCCCTGGCAACTACCTTGGCAATAACAGTCCGAAGGGGTATCGCCTCAGGGTACCTGGTGGCATGATCTACCAAGACCAGGATGAACCGATGTCCACCTGAAATGGGAGGGTCAAGGGGACCGACGATGTCGATGCCCACCCTCTCAAATGGTGTGCCAACCACTGGCAATGGCTGCAGTGGGGCAATGATACTGCCTCCAGTCTTGCCAGACAACTGACAAGTTGGGCAGGTCCTGCAATGGGACTCCACTTCTACTCCCATCCGTGGCCAGTAGAAATGGGCAGAGAGCCTCTGCTTAGTCTTCTTGGTCCCAAGATGACCAGCCAAGGGCACCTCATGCGCCAACTGCAGTAGGAAGGGCCTGTAAACCTGGGGTACCACCAACCTCTTGAGGGCACCAGGTTCAGGCTTAGTGGGCTCACTAACAAGGAGCTCACCCTCCCAATAAATCCGGAATGTCCTAGGCACTTCTCCTTGTGCCTGGGCCAGGGCCTGTTTCCTCAGTCCCTCGAGAGAGTGGCACTCTCTCTGTCCCTTACAGAAGTCTGCCCGGGAGGGTCCCCCTTCAGCTAACAAGCATTGAAAGTCAGGATGATCCTCCGGGTTGAGAACCTCTCCCACAGGAGAGTCTTCTGTCTCTTCTCCCACAGGAGTTGAGTTTGGGTTTTCCACTGGACCCAGCCCGTCCGGAGCATGGATGCCAATTGGTGCTGTCGGAACAGCAGGAAGAGAAGGTGTTCCCTCCACAGAGGTGGCCTTCTTGGTCTTCCTTCTTCTTGCCTTAGGCCTCGCCTTTGGCTCGGGTACCTGACCCACAGCCAGACCCGGTGTCACCTGTGACCTAGTGACTGCAGCAGCAGTCATGGGAAGACCATCCGAGATCAACCCCAACTCTACTAGATCATTTCCTAACAAAATGTTAGCAGGGACATTGTCCTGAACCAGGACAGGAAGCTTTGCTGTCTTGTCTCCAATCATGAGTGTGAGTAAGGCTACAGGTGATAATTTGGGAGGCCCACCAGCTAACCTGGTGGTTTGCAGAGGAGCACCTTCATAGTCCTCTGGCTTGAGCAGGGTCCTGTCCACCACTGTCATGCTTGCCCCAGTGTCTCTCAAACCAGTAGAAGGCTGGCCATTCAAGAGGACACTTCTCAAAAACCTACGGGTGTTCTGTGGGATAGTCGCCAGTACTTCTGCATACTGGTCCCAGGCCCCAAGGGACACCAAGGAAATCTCTACCGGAGCACCAAATGTGATCCCGGCAGAGGAGGGGAGGACAGTGGCCTCGACCTCAGACACGGGGTAAGGGTAAGTCAGGCTGACAGCCTGTACTCCAAGTGCCTTACCTTTACACTTGGGGTCACCCCTTTTGTGATCCAGAGCCCCACAGTCCCAACAAGCGCCAGGAGTGCGGGGTACGGTACTGGAACCACTGGGAGCCTGCTTTGCAGCAGGTGGACCACTACTCTTATTCCCACCCCCAGATGACTTATCCCCACTAGATTTTTGGGTCTTAGGAGAGGAAGGTTTTGGTTTACCCGACTGTGACTGCTTGGGGGACTCCTCAGCTTTCTGAGAGGCCCCCTTTTCTTTGTCCTTGTCCTTCCCACTGGAGTCCTTAGGGGACACCCGGTGAGAGACCCACTTGTCAGCCAACCTAGCCAGCTTAAAGGGGTCCAAAATGTTCTGGTCAGCCACATACTGACGCAGCTCTGGTGAACAGGCTTCAGAAAAATGCTCAAAAAACAAGAGGTCGGACAATTCAACAAAAATCTTAACCTTGTATCCATCGATCCACCCCATCATGTTCATGTGCGCAGCACTCACCCAGTCAACCCAAGACACATTCTCTCTTTTCTTAAAATCCCTGAACCTTCTGAGGTATTGGGTAGGTGTCTTGCCAAACTTGGCAATCAAAGCAGACTTCATACACTCATACTGACCCCTTTCTTCCACACTCAGCTTCAGAATACAGTCATATCCGATTTGAGGCACTCTGCTTAACAAACACTTAGCCCAATCTCTTTTATAAACATCATGAATCGCACAAGCCATTTCAAACGCTTCGATCCATTGGAGGATATCTGAACCCTCCACGAATACACCAACCAAATCTTTCATAAACTTGGTGGCTGGGGACCTGACACTCTCACTGGTTTTAGCTGAAGTCTCCACTCTAGCTTTCTCTAGCTGGATTCTCTGACATTCAGTGTCCTGGCTCTTGAGTTCAAGGTCCTTATTTCTGAGTTCAAGATCCCTATTCTTGAGCTCCACTTGTTGAGCCAACTCCTCTTTCTTAAGTTCAGCATCTATTTCCAACTTGCGGTATGGAAAGGCCAATTTCATCCTTAATAACTCAAGCTCCAAGGAATTGCTGGGGTTTGGAACAGAGGCAGCAGGAATGGCGGCATTCCCAGAAACAGATTCAGCAGAAACCCCAGGGGCAGAGTCCTCATTGGTTGCATTCCCCCCCTCATCAAGAGTTTCACTATCAGTCTGGTAGTCCACCAGGGCAGCTATCAGCTCAGCCCTAGACTTATCCACAAAGTCTAACTCCCTGGCTTCACAAGCACTCTGGAGAGCCTCCAAGCTCATCCGAGTCAATTTGCCATTTGCAATAGACTCCATTGTTTGTAATGCAGTCATCTTGTACACAACTAAACCTTAATTTAATAAAGGGCAGATATCCTTTGTAAGTGGCACGGTTATACACTGATTCTTAAAACCATAAGCATCCCACCGCTGCCACCAGTGTGATAAAGACCGGTGGGGGGTGTCTGTACTTCTGCTCTCTATATGGTAGAGGAGAGGCACAGAAGACCCCAGCCAAAATTCTCTATTACGGTAGCAATAGTCGAGCAATCAAGGCCTAGCTTCTCGGAAGGGGATGCAGGCTGGTTCTTAAGTACAGTGCAGTCCCCAAGCCCCCACAAAGGAATGTCCACACACTGTATTGGTTAGAACACAGTCTTTATATAATCAATATTCCAGGTTATGTACACTTATCATAATAACTCACTTTGTACTCAGGAAAATCAACAATGGCAAATATATACAATTCTAAAGTGGTACCACCCTTTGTATTAGATCTCATTAAAGTGCATGAACAATACTGTAACAATGTCACACAGATCAATAGAGTGAAACCAGCAATAGAGAGAGGAGAGAGAATAAGATGGTTGAGCAATAGGCAGAATACTGGCCCCTACCACTAGACACAGTTCTGTGTTGAGATCCCCCCACCTGGGCAACCTGTAAAATAAAGATATAACACAAGCCCAGTCCATATATTGTTCTGCAAGTCTTATTCCCTCCTATAATGTTTTTACCCCCCCCAATGTACCTGGTGGAGTCGAGTTCTTCGAAGAGGCGTCGACAGATCCTTCTAGAGCGACCCCCTTTCAACCGGGAGTCTCGGATCGTCGAGAAACGTCGAGAAACTCGGCGTTCGGCAACGGGGAATCGACGGCCCTTCTTGAATGCCTTCCCTTTCAAGCGGGAGGCACGGGGCGTCGAACGTCCGTCGACAAACAGAGTAGAACAGCGTCGATGAGGCGGCAGCTTCGTCCGAGCGGTGCTCGTCGGCGTCGGAGCATCGGCGTCCTGCAAGGCAGAGGCGTGCGGGGCACCTCGGTGACAATAGTTCTGGACCGCAAAGATTGTGGAGACGGAGGCCCAGCAAGGGCGTCGAGTCGTTTGAGTCTTTGTGATCTTCGGGTGGCGGGAAACCCACCGGCAGGTTTCTCCTCGGCGCGTTGGTCGTCCTCGACTTTCTCCAGCAGGATAAAGCGGTCGACGGTGCGGACGAGGGAGTCCTTCGATTCGAATGTTCTTAGGCAAAGGAGCGGACGGCTCCGGTCGTCGGCGGCACGGCATCAAGTGGTTCCCACGGCTGGGCAACACAACTTCGACGGGCCTCCAGCGGTTACACAAACCTGCGAACCCTGGTCGACGGCAATGGACTTCGACGGCGGCGATGTCCGGGTGCTTCACTTCGATCTCCTCGGCGGTCCCGTCTCGGGTCGACAGCCTTTCGAGGGTCTGTCTTCCAGGGCGCTTCGGCGAAGATGGAGCGGTGCTCGATGGTCCCTCGGAGCACGGGAAGAGGGCGCCTTACCAGGTCCTCTCTCGGGTCAGCCTTCGACGATTCCGGCAGCCTTCGGATCGGTCGAAGCAAATGCCACAGCAAGTCTTCTTCTTCCAGCTGGACGTCGAGGATCAGCAGTTCCAGTTACTCTTAGAGTGGAGACTCAGCTCCAGGATGCTTCTGAACGTTCCTGAACGTTCCTCAACTCTTACCAGTGGTGAGAGGTCGCCAGATATACTATTCTGCCTCCCATCCACACTGCTGGCACACACTCAGCAGCCAATCATACAGAAGGGCATTCATGCAGTCATTCAGCCAATCAGGCACACAGTGCATTCAGGCCACACTCCTCCCTTTCAGACACTCACAACAAGGAATGTGGATTGGGACAAGTACCCAGCCATTCAACACTACAAACTGCATTCAGGCCAGTTTCGGGCAGGGCTGTCTCAGTCTTTGTCTCTCATGCCAGAAACCAGACAACCACAACAAGGAGTGTATATTGGTCACACACTCCATTCACCCAGGTCCCACCCGCAGGAGGTACCCACATCATACAGTCACTGGGAAGGCTCCAGTCAGTCTAGCTGGGCCTTCACAACAACACCATATATGGAACTTCCACCCAACAGCCAGTCAGGGGGAAGGGACAGAGTCAGGGCTTCCCAGGACTTTGGGAAAACAAGATAACAGGGAATAGAAAGCAAGAGGCCACAGGGGCCATCTTGTTTTCTATCAGGAATCAACTGATCCCAATGGCAGGGCCTGGGTATCCCAAAATGGAGGACACCCAGAGCACCTGTCAAATTCAGCATGGAGCTGCCACCAGCCCATACCCTGCTCTGGGGCCACCCACAGGTGCCCAAAAACATACACTAGGGGCACAGGGTTGTACCCCTACCCATGGGTGCCATAAGGGTATCCCATGGGTCTGTTCACCAAACCAAAAGAGAGAGCTGCACTGCCAGGAGTCCCACATGGACTCCTGGGCAGAAAACATGACAGAACACATGATAAAAAGCAGTAAAGGACAAGGATTCAGAGGCCCTGTCCCTCTGATGCATTTCCAGCATCACAGCCAGCCCTAGACACAATGGTCTGGAACACAAGTGGGTTCTCGTGGTCTACTATCCCACGACCCCCACTTGTGCTGGGTTGCTGCTGTGAAAGCAACCCTGTGCATGGCATGACAACACCATTCTCTGGCTCCATTGCGTCATCATCTGAAAAGGGGAAAAAAAGAAACATGATTACACATGTCAGAAGCACATAACCCACACACACATAGAGAGCAAACACATGAAGCAGACATGTCACACACAAATGAGAACCTGGCATGCATCCAGTGGCCTTGATATGCAAATACATCCCAAAAGCAGAAATGGATGTGTATAAATAGCAAAGCCTACACAAGTACAAAAAGTAGCATATGAACTCCATCAGGCACCACCTCGGTCAGGCACATGTCACAGGCAGAAATGACAGATGGCAACAAAGAGATGGCACATACCATAAGCATGTCTGAACTGCAAATTGACCACTGCTGAAAGTGAATCCAAACACACAATGGCACACGTAATATGCATGTACACATGCATCACTAAACCATCATCACCTATATAGCTCCATCCATCTGCAGCTCGGCCTGTACCGGGTGGCATGGGCCATGTAAATATAATGAATCTCCCATGCAAAGCAAGGGCCTGCAACCAGGCTTGAGGGACCATAACGCCCAGTACTGTCCGAGCTGCAGGACATGAAGCCTCCACAACACCCCTCAGGGCCTGATTGAGCACATTGTGCTATGAATGTGCCCTATTCCATCATTCCTTGTGTACAATCTCCACAGCCAGGCCCCACCATATTAGCTAAGTGGGCTTGGGCGTACACATACAGCACAACAGTGCACCTTCAGGATTATGCCAGTTGAACATAACGTATGCATTGCAGAAATCTCACAAGCATGAATATCAATCAACTACATATTAGTCCGTCAACAAAAAAGCTGTGGAAGACACGTGTAAATGAACACTTTCACACACACATAAGTGAGTAGTTACAATGTTGCACTACACAACGTTGAAGCTGCTTGCATATGTACATGTGAAAGCGTTCAAAAATACCCTTTTCCCCATACACCTGTATTGTGAACATGAACAGCATCCAACACAGCAAAGCAAGCAGCTAGAACCCTGCTTGCTTTGACGTATGTGGAAGTGTACACATACATACGTGAAGGCAGCTCCACAGTCATTACAACCCGATTGGCAGGCTACATTCAATCTGCACCTATGTCAGTTGGTATAGGCCGATTGACCAATCAACTTTGCTAAACAACCACTAGGGAGTTCCATTACTGAGTACATGTATCACAGGATGCACCTGTGCCCATGGCATTCATGACAGTGAAGGGATGCAAATCTGACCACACATGCCTGGTTACTTTGAAATTGCATCAGTGAGTAGGCATGTAGAACGTTGTAACATGGCTCAGAAGTGGGTTGATGCAGTGCAGAACATGTGTACGTTAACCACTATCTACATGAACTAGTACATTGTCTTTCAACAAACGTGAAGGCAGTGTAAGGGCAAGTTCAGGCCTCACGTGCAATGTGCATGCAATTGGTTGAAAATGCAGGGGGGCATTGCATGGCATTGAAAGGGTGACCAGAGACCTGTGTATTGGCAGACAGTGTTGACTAGCGTCAATTGCATCATCTGAGTCAACTGACAACACGGCAGATGATAATGTGACAGTAAGCAGGACACATGATGAGCACTCAGTAGTACACCCATGTGTGCAGAAGCCACTACACCAGTTGAACAGAGTCAGGGGGCCAGAAACAGGGTGAGGACTGTGCCCCACACAGACTGTCACACCCTAAACATGTGTGTGATGCAGGACTAAGCCAGAGTGGGCATAGAATGGATGATGAAATGCCATGATATGTAGTTCATCCATGATGAAATGCCATGATATGTAGTTCATCCTGTACACGTACTACAATTATCATCTGGTCAAGGACACATAGGGGCATGCATTGAATGCACATGGAGCATGAATGGGCACTCATGTCCCTGTGGAGCATCTGCCATCTGCACAGTCCGAGTGAGACACCCTGGATCAAGGACAAAGGATGTACCCCACTGTGTGTGTCTGGCAGGTTGGCAGGGGAAGTCTGCATGTACACAAAAGCCTTGAACAGGCCATAGCAGTACTCCAACATGGTACCCACCAGTGCCATGGTGAAATTGGGGTGCAGGGTGGTGGAGGGGCAAGGGAGCATGCCTACGTGGAGTACCCACATGAAGGCAGAACACACATGCACGTCAGTCAAGTGATGACATAGTCCCCAGTGCTGAGAGGAAAGACACCCCAGGCTACATGCAGAAGGGCCAGTGAGCTGGAACATGGACCGGAGGGGCAGCCGGGTGACTAGCATGTGAGCAGGGTGCAGGTGTGGTGATGAGGACAGTCCCCGTCTGCTCTACATGTCCAGCATGCTGCACAGCAGGCACGCAACAGTGAAGCATTGCATCACTCGCACATGAGAACCATGTAGTGGCAGTCAAGCACAACACATCACACAAGCAATCCACACATGGTCTGGACAAACACGCAACAACACTCACTGGACGGGGCATCAAAGTCCAGCATCTCTCCCACTCCTTTGTACAATTCTGCCGGTATGAACTCCACAACAATCAACTCGTGCAGAGTGAGGTCTTCCTCCTGAGCTGGTGATCCACCGCCAGTCAACCCAGTCATGGCATAATTGGAGGCACGCTTCGCCTTAGCACAGCGTCAGAGGTCATGCCAACGCTTTTTGCACTCTTGAGCTGTGCGCACCTCATGTCCGAATGCACTCACACACGCAACTTGCTTCCAGTGGGACATATGATGGGCAGCCGTAGTGTGACAATTCGGCCCCACTAGCAAATCACAGTTGTAGTCCCGCACATACTCCACAAGGAAGTCCAGATCTTGCACGCAGAAAGGCTTCTTCCTCAATGTGCCAGAGGCCGGAGCTGTGTCTGGGGTCCCAGACTCTACTGCAGGTGCAACCTTCCTCCTCTTGTACAGTGGTCTGGACCCTGACTGGCAAATGCCACCCTGATCAGCATGGGCAGTGGCACTGGTGGATTGAACCAAGGGAGTGGCAGGTGGAACAAGGATGGAAGCCCTGATATGTATATCGGTTGATGCTGGGTGCCCCTGACTTGACCCTGCGCAGCAACATCTGCTGTGCTAAGGTCACTGACCGGTACTTTCCTGGATGGTAGACTCACAGCTGGGGTGTTGTCGGCTGCATCTGCCCATGCACTTGCCAACACCGCGCTGCTCGGGGCAGCAGATGACAATACTGCCCCAGGGACATGTGCCTCGGTCAGGGCAGCCGTGCGTGCACGTACACTGTGCCACTCCTGGAAATCATCCAGGGACTCTTCCGGTGCCAACGCAGCATGCGCTGGCCCACCCTGAGCCTGGGTGGTGGTGTCCACAGCTGCATCTGCAGCTACCACTACCCTTGGGCCTGTGGCAGTCGATGAAACTGACTGCCGGGTCACATGGCCGCCAGTGCCAGATGCCAGAGCTGCATCTCCCGTAACCACAGGGGGTGGTGGCATGACTGCACCAATATGTGGCACAACATCATGCCAAACTGGCGCACACCTGCCTCTTCCCCCTCTGCGGCCACCCTGGACACCCTGGAGTCCCCCTACTCCCTGGTCATCCTGGCCACATCCCTGACCACACCCGCCACGTGGAGTATGCCCAGCTGAGGCGCCCATTACCTTACGTGCCCTCCCAACCATGGCACAGATGGAGTAGTGCCGGCACAGATGGAGTTGTGCCAATGGGAGGTGTACACGACAATTGTCCTGGGCAATTGGGGCGAAGGCCGTGGGATACAAGATGTTAACACCACCACTGTGCACTTGCAAGGCTGTATGTGAACCCAGTGATAAAGTGACAGGTCACGCAATGCTCAGGCACCCCAAAACTGCAGTAAAACCGTGCACGCAACCCCCGGTAGCCTACGTGTGTGGAATTACCCTCCTGCAGTACGCAGTGGCACCCAGGGACACGGAAAACACGTACGCGTGGGACTCGCAGGCTACTATGACCTCGAAAATGGGTAAGCGATACACAGGGGCACCCACAGTGGGAAAAATAGCATGCACGACTCACCGTAAAACTAGCATGATAATGAAAAACACACATAGCCAATACCCCTGCCAAAAGAAGAGATACGTCCTTGATCCGCTGTGAAGTTGTGATGGCGCGCGAAACAATACGAAGTAGAAACACACACGTGGGCCTCCACGAAAGGCACATACTGCAAGCTGCTGGCCCCGCTCACCCTTAACCACTGCTGAGGGAAACGCCCACGCACGTCACTTCACTTATGCGCTTAGGCCCTTTCCTCGGATTACACGCATTAACACGTGGACATGCTGTTTTTTCACATGCTGAATCACTATGCATCCTTCACGAGGGAAGCTGTCATGGTGCATGCTCAAAAACCCCTGGAGCTGCTGGGCCCATCCCAGTCCCCGTCACCCAGAAGGACTTGTCAGGCCCCAAGGAAGTTCCCCAGAGTCTCATGGACTCAGTCCTGGCGCCATTGGCTCCAGGCTCATGAAATGGGCTGAACTCATAGAACAACTGGATCTGCCTAGTGAGGCTGGGCCTTCTGTATAATCCAGGGTGTGGCAGAGGGACTATTTTTTCCTGAGAGGCAGGGTGTGTTAAAGGCACTACTTTACCTGGAACTACTTACAAGGCTATATGAGCCACACCCTGCAAGTAGAACACGCTTTGCGTTATTCTGCACTCCAGCAGCGTAACGCTCTCCGTGTCTGCTCTGTCCTCGAGTTGCAACTGCCACACCCGTCAGTGCTTTCCATCCATCGGTGCCTTGAAGAAGAAAAGGAGAAGAACTGGTGTTACTACAGCCACAAAGGCCTTACCTGCAATTCCGTCCATCGGTCTCATCTCCAGCTGGTTTTCTGATCGCCGCCCGCTGTTGGAAAAGGACTTCCACGCAGGTTCCCGATACTCACCCGGGATTCCGCATCCTCCGGCTTTCTTCGGAGCGGCTCTTCTATTCTTCATCTGCCTGTAAAAGGGAACAGAAAACAGCAGGTTACCCACGCACTATACAAGCAAACATTTATTCAGTCATCCAGCACCACTCATTCGTGCCAATACTTACCTGGAGTCAACCAGTTCAGCATCCGAGGAGAGTCGAATCTTCTTCCGGATGTCCACACGGAACTGTGTCTGTAAGAAAGACAAACACGCTTAAAAACTTGGGGCAATAAGACTTTGAGCATCTATGCCAAGCTGTTATTGAGATAGAGACTCACCTGATTATCCAAGTATTTCGAAAAAGCAGCAACAGCACTCTGGAACAGTGAAGTAACTGCGCCCAGAGAAAGACCTACCCTACCGCACCCCTGCTGAAGGTCAAGCAGGACGGAGCACCAACTGCACCAAACTCATAGGCTAACGCCTCCTGGGGAGATAACAATGGAGAGGACACCGCTATACCATCAAAACTACGACAGTGCAGATCTCGGTCATACGACTACATGCTACTCCCCCGTGGAGACCAGGTGAGCGTGACAGAACGCAAAGCCTTCTACAATTCTCTACCTGGGCATCATGGAAACCTCAGAGACTGACCTATGGGCCCAGCTTTTGGGGGAACTCAGGGCTGAGGTACATTCGGCCTGGCAGGAGAACAATGATTTAAGGAGGGAATTGATCGTGGCTAAAGACCGTACCAATGACCTTGCTAAACAATCGATTCAATCCCAGGCGGGGCAAACACCGTTACCTGGATTGGGGTCAATGGTTCCGACTACACCCAGCAATCCAGTTCAAGTGGTCCTTCCAGGTGCCGTACCTTTGGCACCTCCAGAACGCTTTGCAGGAGACCCAAAAATGTATGCGGTTTTCATGAACCAGTGCCGACTTCATTTTTTATGTAGGCCAAGGGCCTTTCCAAACGGCCAATCAAGAGTAGCCTTTGTATTGTCTTACCTCAGTGGCAGTGCTGCAGACTGGTTGGTACCTCTAGTTAATCGGGACGATCCCATCTTGCGAGACTTCCAGCGGTTCCAAATGAACATGGAGAAGTTGTTTGCCCGCCGCTCTCAGGGTCAGGCATTTAATAATGAACTCTTGTCCCTGCGCCAAGGCAACCATGATCTGTTGAGATACATCGCAACCTTTAATAGACTGGTAGTAGAAACTGATTGGCCAGACGATAAGAGAACAACTCTGTTTTGCCGGGGCTTAAGAGGGGAGTTGAAGGACGTTTTAGCCCAAGTGGTCAACCATCCTAGTGATTGTGTGGAATACATAGATCTGGTGGTTCAGCTTGATCATAGACTACAGAACCGTAAAGCGGATCGAGCTAGGATGGACACTCGGGTGTTTGTAGGCCCAAAGGAGAATGCATCCAAGGCTGCTGACTTGGCCGAACCCATGCAAATTGTGGGACTGCGAGGGCCATTAACCAAGGCTGAAAGAGACAGAAGAAGACAACAACAGCTATGTTTGCATTGCGGCTCTGTCGGCCACTTTCTTCGAGACTGTCCTGTAAAGCCACCCAAGAAAGCAGTCGGAGTTGCCGGCAAAGTGGAAACGGAGCTGGAGTCGGAAAACTTCTTCGCCTGACAAGCATAGAGGTCCGCTTGTCAAGTGAAAAGAAGGACTCTCAGACCTCGCACCTCGTCTTGCCAATGATCCTCATAAATCACCAACAGCCTTCTCAAATGCATGCAGTCAGAGCATATATTGATAGCGGGCCATTGGAAATTATATGGATCACGATTTGGCTACAAGGATGAATCTTCCTCTGTGAAAAAAAGGCAACTACAGATTTAGTCACCACTGTTGATGGAACTGAGATCGCTTCGGGGCCAGTAACGCATTCGACAACAGAAATGACACTTTTATGCTAAGACGGACATTGGGAAGACATCGTGTTCAATCTGATCAAGGCTCCAAAATTTCAAATAATTCTGGGAATGTCATGGTTAGAATCACACAAACCTTGCATCGACTGGCGTGCTAAGAGGCTGACCTTCTCAGTCGAATGTGCTTGTACCTGTTACCAAACAAAAGGAACCTTTGGTTAAGGAAGTCGCAACTGTCATGAATCAGCCTAGTCCGCTACCTCGAGAATACCAAGAGTATCAGGACGTTTTCCAGAAGGATCAAGCGAATACCCTTCCTCCCCATAGATCGTATGGTTGTCAGATTGACCGTATACCTAGCGCTCTGATTCCATGTGGCCGAATCTATGTACTTACGGAGCCTGAAAATCTGCATTCAAAAACGTATTTGGACCAATACCTGGCTAACGGCTTTATCCGCCCATCCAAGTCCCCTGCAGCCTCGCCTTTGTTCTTCGTGCCTAAAAAGGAAGGAGACCTTAGGACTTGCATCGATTACCGCACATTAAACCAGTCACAGTTCCTGAACTTTTGGACCCAGTTAAAGATGCCCGAATCTACACCAAGCTAGATCTTAGAGGGGCATATCATCTGGTATGAATAAAAAAGGGGTATGAATGGAAGACCGCCTTCCGCACCAAATACGGATTATTCGAATAGCAAGTGATGCACTTTGGTCTTTGCAATGCCCCAGCGGCGTTCCAGTATTTCATGAATGACGTCCTGCGTGAATGGATTGATGTGTGTGTTGTAGTATACATAGGCGACATTCTGGTATATTCATCGCCTGAACTGGAACATGTGAAACACGTCCATGCAGTTTTGGAGAAACTTCGGCAACATAGATTGTTCGCAAAACTGGAAAAATGCTTCTTCCATGTTACGGAGGTCAAATTCCTTGGGTTTGTCCTAACCCCACAAGGTGTACGCGTGGATACATGGAAGGTTGACGCCATTCTCAACTGGCCTTCCCCAACCTCGATTAAAGGAGTTCAGAGTATGCTCGGATTTGCAAACTTCTATCACCGCTTCGTTCTGGGATTCTCGCAGCTAGTACATCCCATTACCTCTCTACTACGAAGGAACAAACGTTTTCAATGGTCGGAGGAAGCCGAGAAGGCCTTTCAGGACTTGAAGCAAAAATTCATCTCAGCCCGATCTTGAAACACCCACGTCCAGATCTACCGTACGTGGTTGAGACCGACGCTTCCAGTTCGGTAATGGGAGTGGTCCTCTCGCAAAAAGATCTTGAAACAGGTCAACTCCATCCGGTGGCCTTCTGGTCATGGAAATTCACGGCACCTGAACTGAATTATGCCATTACGGACAAGGAACTTCTGGCCATTAAGGCGGCCTTCAAAGCTTGGCGGCATTAACTTCTGGGGGCAAGACATACAATTACAGTAATCACTGACCACCGCAACCTACAGTATTTGAAAGTGGTAAAGGCCCAATCATCCTGCCAACTCCGATGGGCATTATTTTTTGCTGAATTTGACTTTGTGATTACTTACCGACCTGGTTGTCGAAATGGCAAGGCTGACGCCCTATCTCGCATTGGGGAGGAAGAGGAATCCACCAACCCAGACCCAGTGCCCATCATTCCCGGAGAAATTATATTAGGAGTGACAACGTCTCTAACCTTAGACAACATCCACCAAGAAATCACACATCTCATGAATACAGACACTCTGAGAGACTGGTCTACTAAAAGTGTTCATCATTCGGTCTCAAACCACTTACCATATTTCCAGGGACGTCTATACCTACCCAGTAAAGAACTTCAGGAGAGGGTCATCTCGACTTACCACGAATCACTGATGGAAGGCCATCCTGGGATAGCTAAGACCGAAGCCAAGATCAAGCGATACTATTGGTGGCCAACATGGCGTAGAGACATCAGGCAATTTGTATTATCCTGTGGAGTTTGCGCACAAAACAAGGCCTTGAAGAAAAGATCACCAGGTCAACTGCAACCACTGGATATTCCGCGTACCGCTTGGCATACGTTGTCTCTTGATTTTATAACTGACCTTCCTCCTTGTAACGGGTTCAACACAATTCTGGTGGTGGTGGACTTGTTTTCGAAAATGTCTCATTTCATTCCACTAAAAGGCCTACCCTCAGCCTCAACCTTGGCTAAGGAATTCTTAATGCAGATAGTTTGAATACATGGATTCCCTTCCATTCTAATTTTGGATTGTGGCAGCCAATTTATCTCGCGATTTTGGAAAAAGTGTTGCGAATTAGCACAAATCGATGTAAGACTCTCTACAAGCCACCATCCCCAGGCTGATGGTCAGACTGAGAGGACCAACCAGACTCTAGAACAATACCTCAGATGTATGTAACACTAATCTGAAAACAGTTGGAAAGACATTTTATGGATAACCGAGTATGCTTACAACAACTCCTTGCACTCCAGCACCGAACAGACCCCCTTCTACACCATTTTACGGACTGCATCCACAAACCTCCAATCTTGACTCACCTCAACCTTTGGGAATGCCAGCAGTGAAAAGCTTGCACTCTACCATTACTCAAGCTTTCAAACAAGCAACGGATCAGCTGAAACAAGCCAAGGAAAGATACAAGAAGTCATCAGACATCCATAGGAGTGAAGCTCCAAAGTATGAAGTTTGAGAGGAAGTCTGGCTGGCATCTAAGCACATACCCATGAAAGGAACCTGAACCTTCAACCCCAGATATATAGGTCCATACACCATTAAGGCTATCATCAATCCGGTAGCTCTGAAGTTGAATTTACCTTTGCATATGAAAATTCATCCCGTGTTTCATGTCTCACTTCTGAAACCAGTACAACCAGGAACCCGAGTACAGAAACCACCAAAACCAATTATGGTCAACGGAGAACCCGAATTTGAAGTCAAGGATATCCTGGACTCGAAAATCGTCAAATCAAGACTGTTTTATCTAATAGACTGGAAAGGATATGGACCACACGAAAGATCATGGAAACCTAGTGAACACATTCATGCACCACGATTGTTGAAAAGGTTTCATCATAGTCACCCGAACAAACCAGGACCAAGAGGAGACCCCGCCCTTAGGAGAGGATTGGGGGGGAGTGCTTTCATGGTGCGTGCTCAAAAACCCCTGGAGCTGCTGGGCCCATCCCAGTCCCCGTCACCCAGAAGGACTTGTCAGGTCCCAAGGAAGTTCCCCAGAGTCTCATGGACTCAGTCCTGGCGCCGTTGGTGCCAGGCTCATGAAATGGGCTGAACTCATAGAACAACTGGATCTGCCTAGTGAGGCTGGGCCTTCTGTATAATCCAGGGTGTGGCAGAGGGACTATTTTTTCCTGAGAGGCAGGGTGTGTTAAAGGGACTACTTTACCTGGAACTACTTACAGGGCTATATGAGCCACACCCTGCAAGCAGAACACGCTTTGCGTTATTCTGCACTCCTTCAGCGTAACGCTCTCCGTGTCTGCTCTGTCCTCGAGTTGCAACAGCCACGCCCGTCAGTGCTTTCCATCCATCGGTGCCTTGAAGAAGAAAAGGAGAAGAACAGGTGTTACTACAGCCACAAAGGCCACAAAGGCCTTACCTGCAATTCCGTCCATCGGTCTCATCTCCAGCTGGTTTTCTGATCGCCGCCCGCTGTTGTAAAGGACTTCCACACAGGTTCCCGATACTCACCCGGGATTCCGCATCCTCCGGCTTTCTTCGGAGCGGTTCTTCCATTCTTCATCTTGGGGCCGCACCATGCCTGCAAAAGGGAACAGAAAACAGCAGGTTAGCCACGCACTATACAAGCAAACATTTATTCAGTCATCCAGCGCCACTCATTCGCGCCAATACTTACCTGGAGTCAACCAGTTCAGCATCCGAGGATAGTCGAATCTTCTTCTGGACGTCCACACGGAACTGCGTCTGTAAGAAAGACAAACACGCTTAAAAACCTGGGGCAATAAGACTTTGAGCATCTATGCCAAGCTTTTATCGAGATAGAGACTCACCTGATTATCCAAGTATTTCGAAAAAGCAGCAACAGCACTCTGGAACAGTGAAGTAACTGCGCCCAGAGAAAGACTGAGCTTACTGCGCCCCTGCTGAAGGTCAAGCAGGAAGGAGCGCCAGCTGCACCAAACTAATAGGTTAACATCTCCTGGGGAGATAACAATGGAGAGGACACCGCTATACCATCAAAACTACGCCAGTGCAGATCTTGGTCATATGACTACGTGCTACGCCCCCGTGGAGACCAGATGAGAATGACAGTAACACCCGCGCGTGTTAAATCACAGAAGCGCTTACGCGCTAAGGGCCTTTCCTCAAATTACACGCTGACATCCTGTATTTTCACGTGCCAAATCACTCCGTATCAAGCTAGCCATGCGACAACACACGGAAGACCACGCTCCTGCCCAGAAGGCCGAATTACTGCCCCCCAGATCCCCAAGCCCGCTCCAACCTGCCATCTGCTGCTGCCTGCCTGCCTGCCTGCTGGCCACGTGCCCTGCTATTTGGTGCCTGCAAGTCAGCCATCTGCAGGGGTCCAGTTGCTGTGACCACCCCTGTTGGAACAGAAGTCTCCCGACTGAAGTTCCATCGCTCCACAGCCCAGCCCCAGGACCCAGTTTCCCACCCACACCTGCCTCGGGGTTTGCCATGTCGGGGGAAACACCATCAGAGACCACTGGCAACCCCCAGCCAGAGAGGCAGAGGGCTACCATCTTCAGTGCCGCAAGTTGGTATCCTGGTGGAGCAAGTCCTGGTGCATTATGAACCCTCTTCGGAAGACCATGCGTCGACAATGAAGGACGGAAGAGGATCTGGAAGGACATTGTGGCTGCCATCAACGTGGAGGGGTTGGCGCAGCCTGTGACATGGCACATGTCCAGAAGCGCTGGGAGGACTTCAGGTCCAGAACCCTCAGCAAAGGCATGGCACCTCTTGGATGTGTATGTACAGGGACATGAGCCTGCCGCATGTGAGTCCAGTCATGTCTGAGGCACATCAATGGTGTATGTGTTCAAATGCATGATGCCCAAATGCATGTGGGGATGCAAACATGTTTAGATTTCTTTGTATGTACTATGCCATGGTTGGGGTGTGACACATGGATGCTGGTTCCACCTTCATGTAGGTGCACAGTGTACATGTGCTTGTGTGTGTATTTGACATGTGTGCGACTGTGCTACTCCATGGATGCATGTGACAACGACAAATAGGAGGCTGATTGGCAGATGTGACATAGTTGCTGATGATTTCACTGTGACAGGTGGTGGAGATGTACAGATGCATGTATGTCTGGTGGCGTGTGTGCATGTGTTCGGCACTCACCGTGTTGCATGTGACGTCAGGCTAACCTTCGGATGGTCATGCTGTTGTATGTGTATGGATGGTACTGCCTGCTGCAAAATTCCTGTTGATTTGCGCATGTGTGTGGGTTTAAATGATATGTGTGTTGTGGAGTGTGAAGTTTGACACTGCCACTCATGTGCAACTGTCATGTGTGTATCAGACCATTGTACAGTGCCCTGATGCCTGTGTTCCGTCTCTCCCTGTCTGCAGCGTCAACTGATGAAGATGGCAGAGACGGTGCTGTGGAACAGAGCGGCAGGGATCCCACCGTCAGCCGGAGATGCAAGGCCCAGCTCCCCTCCCAGGTTGTCATCTCTTCGGGGAGTGAGGAGTCTGGTGCCACATCCGCTGCCACAGCTGCCGAGGGTAGGTCCAAGAGGCGGAGGTCAGAGCTGCACTCCTCCGCAGCAGAAGGGGCAGCTGAGACCCCACTGGGGCCCATGGAGGAAGATGGCATAGAGTCATCCAGGTTGGTGGGGGCTATGGTTGAGGAGGAGGCTGTGGAAGGCCCACACATAGGCCTGGAGGGGGGCATTCCACTGGTGCTAGTAGTGCAGTCCAGGGGCAGGGACAGGAGGCAGCACAGGCCGCCGCGGAGGTGATTGTGTGTAGTCCTGTCCCCGATCCTGTGACTGCATCATCCCGCACCAGCAGGGATGCCTTCTTCCAGACCCGTTTTCAGGGAGGGGATTCGCGAACAACGGGCCTTCCTCTCCCTGAAGCCGTGGCTATCCGGGACCGGGTTGAGCCTGTCCTGGCTGTGGTGGCATTGCGTCAACATGGCATTCAGGATGACGTGCAGGATTCTCGTGTGGACAATGCACATCATTTTGAATGCCTCATTGACCGTGTCGACCTACTAGTACGGCTCAGCAGTGCTGGGTTCCTCCGTGTGCTGGAACTTCTACTGACCCCCTCCTCAACTGAAGCCCCTATGCACCAGTCATCCTCTGTGCCATCTTCCTGCCCACGTATCCCCTGGGCACCCTGTGGAGTTGCCGTTGGCCTAGCGGCCAGGCTGGTGGAGGACACTGCCCTGCCACAGTCGGGGGTCGGAGGTCCAGCAGGGGTGGACACCCCAACAACTGGACACACATCAACAGGCAGGGCACATTCACGGCAGCAGCAGGCTCAAGGTGGGAGCGATGATGGCTCGGGGCCATCTACATCACAGGGGCAGGCATCGGCCAGAAGGCAGGAGGACCCTGGATTGGGAGTGTCTTCTTTGTGGCAGCGGTTGGGCCGGAAAATAGATGCGGCGCAGCGGCGGGCGGAAGAGGCAGAGCTCACTATGGTCAGGGTGGAGAACTCCATGCGCAGGGCGTTGAGGCGGGCTGAGTGTCTCGAGGAAACTCGCAGGGAGTTGGAGGAGGCCATGGCTGCATCCCTGCAAGACCTCGGGCCACGGAAGAGGCCCGCCTCCAGGACGTTGAAGAGGAGTTTGATGATGCCCTGGCCCAGGACATCAACAAGTGAGCCGTTGGACTTGCCCGCTGCCTTTGTACATAGTTCTTTAGGGTTAGGTTTCCTTTGTTTTGGAGTTCATGGACTTTGCTCCACTTTATGCTCTCATGGCATGGGTACTTTGGGAGTGGGTGTAGTTTATGGTTGCGTGCTTGTACTGGAGGGCAGGGGGATTTGTGTACACATTAGGCCCATGGGTCTCCTTTGTTAGAACATGGTGTTTGGTTGGCCACGTATCGGGGCCTGCTGGCAGGTGCCCGTCAATGGTGGGTGGGTGGATGGGGGACATGAGTTGGGACCTGCTGGCAGGTGCCCGCCAATGGTGGGGGGGAGTTTGTGGGTGGGGGACATGAGTCGGGGCCTGATGGCAGGTGCCCGTCTGACATGAGTCAGGGCCTGCTGGCAGGTGCCCGTCAATGGTGGGTGGGGGGGGACATGAGTTGGGGCCTGCTGGCAGGTGCCCGTCAATGTTGGATGGGTGTTTGGAGGACATGAATCGGGGCTCACAAGTGCGCTCACAAGTGCATGGTACCATGTGGGCTGCCTGCAGGGCATGGTCAGGGGTGTAGGGTAGTCCCCTGTGCTGTGGGCTGCCTGGAGGGCATGGTCAGGGGGGTAGGGTAGTTCCCTGTGGTGTGGGCTGCCTGCAGGGCATGGGGAGGGTGGAAAGGGCACACCCGGGAGGGCCCACAATGCCAAATTGCATGTAAAACTCCCTGCGCAACCCCGAAATACACGTACCCTGCTCGCACAAGGCCTATTGTGTGTGAAACTCCCGCACACCCCCGATATACAAGTACCCGGCTCGCGCCAGGCCTATCGTGTGTGAAACTCCCCACACACCCCCGAAATACACGTACCCTGCTCACGCCAGGCATATTGCATGTGAAACTCCCTGCGCACCCCTGAAATACACATACCCCACTCACGCCAGGCCTATCGCGTGTGAAACTCCCTGCGCACCCCCGAAATACACATACCCCGCATGTGCCAGGCCCATCGCGTGTGGTACTCTCTGCGCACCCCTGGAATACACGTACTCCGCTCGCGGCAGTCCTATCGCGTGTGAAACTCCCCGCGCACCCTCAAAATGCACATACCCCGCTCGCGCCATGCCTTTCGCATGTGAAACTCCCCGGGCACCCCCGATATACACGTACCCCGCTCGCGCCAGGCCTATCGTGTGTGAAACTCCCTGTGCACCCCCAAAATACTCGTACCCTGCTCGCACCAGGCCTATCGCGTGTGCAACTCCCCACGCACACCCGAAATTCACGTACCCCACTCGTGCCATGCCTATTTGGTGTGAAACTCCCAGCGCACCCTCAAAATACACGTACTGCGCTCGCGCCATGCCTATCGCATGTGAAACTCCCCGTGCACCCCCGATATACATGTACCCCACTCGCGCCAGGCCTATCGTGTGTGCAACTCCCCGCGCACCCCCGAAATACACTTACCCTGCTCACATCAGGCCTATCACATGTGTAAATCCCTGTGTACCCCCGGAATATGCACAGGCAGCCCATCCACCCTGGGCATACCCCACATGCAGCACACACCATAGGGGGGACATTTTCAATGCAATTTACCTGGCACGAGCAGGGTATGTGTATTCCGAGGGGTGCGCAGTGAGTTTTACACGCGATTTCACTAGCGCCAGCGGGGTAGCTGTATTCCGGGGGTGCGCAGGAGGTTTTCCATGCATTTTCTTCTTTTCTTTGTTCTGTATTCTGGTACACTGGCCTTTGCGCCATGTACTGGATTTGTGCGAGGGTTTTGGCGCACGGTGCGGGGCTAGGGGTGTAACTGGCACTGCTGCAGGGTCGCTGCGGCACTCTGCGCTACGGCTGGTTATGGATGTTAAAATCGATGAATACACTGTGCGCTAAAATGGGTTTGGGCGCACGCGGCTGGTGCAGACTGCCGCACGCGCACACTGTGCACCAGCCACGTGCGCCACTTGTGTGCCAAATTCTATGAATTACCCCCATAATAAGTACCTAATAAAACCCACTTACTACATTATTGCATTACTGCACACAAAACACAAACAGACAACAACACATACAAATATGAGCATATACAGGGAAAGTGAAGTAACCTAACGGATTATCTTCATGCACAGAAATGATTGCTGTGATTCAAAGCTACTACTTCCCTATGTATAACTATCACATATTGTGACTAGGCCCTAAGGAAAGTAGTGTAAATGCAATGTGAACAAATATGAGCATATCCAGGGAAAGTACAATAATAAAAAAACAACAGAACTATAAGACAGTGTTGATAACCTTACTAATCATCTTCATACATAGATAGCATTGCTGTCTTCCAAGTCTGCGTTTTCCCCTTTGTACATGTTTCATATGCTGTGAGTGGTCCCTAAGTGCATTACTGTAAGAACATATTTCAAGTATAAGTCTACAAATATAGTACTTTTTGAATTTTTAGTTCCTGGCTGTTACTGGCCTAGATATATCAGTAAAGGAAAAAAGAGTGAGCCAGGCATCTGATGTCATCAGTGATGTCCTCAATGACATTTGTGATGTCATCTTTGATGTCCTGGGTGTTAGTCTCAGCAATGCACAGTGATGGCGCGAGTTATGGTTGCTTAGCTTACCATAACTAGTGAATTTCAGGGATTTTCGGTTTTACTTTGAACCATAACGTCTCTTTAACAAAGTTTTTTTACTGAATTTCATAGGTTTTTAGTAGCGCAACTTAACCATAACGTCCCTTTAACAAAGTTTTTTTTACTGAATTTAATAGGTTTTTAGTAGCGCAACTTAACCATAACGTCCTTTTAGCAAAGTTTTTTCACTGAATTTCATAGGTTTTTAGTAGCACAACTTAACCATAATATCCCTGACTTCATATACATGTAACATAGAACATACTAACCCCCTCGTAGTGATTTTCATGTTCGCGGACTACCGCCATGTGCGCGAACACATCGAAAATCTGAGCGTGGTGAATGTAAATTTAAATATTGTGCCCCATTTGCCCTTTGAAGGTGGCTCTGAAAAGAGCCGTTGTTTTTTTTTTTACAGATGCTTGACAGACACCTGTTATTTTGTGTTTTTTTTCTTGTTTTTTTTCTTACTTTACTCCTAAAATCTTTACATAACCTTCTCCAAAGCAACCCTTACATTCCAAAAAAGAAAGGCATTTCCCATAAAAGATAAAGAAATGCCATCTTCTTTAAAAATAACAGCATTACTGGCATCAATATTCTCATTGTTACAGAAGAACATACCAGCTCTAAGCATGAAGGCACACATGCCTCGGTTGATGACACACCTACCAATGTTTTGCTGAGGACAAAAAACTGAACAATTGTCCCATATTGCCCTAGGTAGTAATCCAGAAAAAATTACTTTCGCATTTGGAAGGATCTTCATTACGGCTTGAACCAAGCGTTCCAAATCAGCCAACAAAGTAGGGGCACTGATGTTGCCCAAATGGAAAGCACCATGGTGCAAAACTACCACATGCGGACTGTTCATCGTGGCCATATCCTCACAAACTTGTACAATTCCCTGTACATTGCAATCAGGCACAGTGCTCCACACCACCTCCACTCCTTTCACATCAAAGTTATTTGCAACATGCCTGCATTCAGCGTACTGCTGTAAACCATGCACAAACATATCTCAGAGCATCAACACCCTGACTTTCTCCACTTCTGCCATCTTCACCACACACAGTCTCTTTCAACACAAATCCACAACCTCGACATCTGATTGGCTGATCCATACAGTCTTCTTTCCATGTTGGATTTCCTGGAAAAACCCGGATGTAGCACGCCCTGTCCATGAACAGCCATGGTGTCCGCGGACGGCGTCCACTTTTCTCTCTGTGCCATTCCCTCATTGCATACAGCTAAGCAATCACAAAATAAGATTAACATCCTCAGAACACCCCCATTTTGTGAATTTTCGAACATTTCAGGACAATTATCATTTCATTATTCAACATATTAACATTACAAATATTATACTTTCATCTTGTACTCTGCACACAACGGTATGTTTCTCCATTAGTAGCTCAGTATACTAGATAGAATCCCATAATACAATGCTATTTATATCAATTCATCATTCAAAGCACTAATAACGGTATGATATTTATTGCAATATACTTGACACTTTTTTCGCAAACATTATAATAAAAATCCCTAGTACACAAATTCCATGAAAAGTACATACACATGTGATGTCATTAGTGATTTCATCAATGACATTTGCGATGTCATCTTTGATGTCCTGGGTGTTAGTCTTAGCAGTGCACGGTGGTGGCGCGAGTTATTTTTCATAGCTTACCATAACTTGTGATTTTCAGGGGTCTTTCGGCTGTACTTAAAACCATAACGTCCTTTAAACAAACTTTTTTTAATATCACGCAAAAAATATACAAACATGGCGTGAAAAAACCAACTTCTCACAGATGGCTTTACACAGAATGTTGCAAAGTAAGAATTTATGCTCGTTCACAGTGAAGGTCAGCTGCTTCCATTTTTTTCTCGGGCCCCGGAGAGGCTCACAAAGCAGACTATAAGGTTGTATTGTGTTTTGACCTTGACAGACAGAGAATGTGATGAAAGACTTCTCTTGAAGGAGTGTTGCTAAAACGTAAGAGAAGATAAGGATGAAATTTATGAAACAAAACCACTTTTATATATTATTCACTATGCGAAAGATCGTTGGCACACACGGAGTCGTATTTTGGAACTGCACCACTTGTAGACAATGGAAATTACAATTGTACTGCAAGTAACCCTTTAGATTATTTTATACCAAATATAATTACAATAGCGTAGCATTAAAGACCACTCAAGTTGAATTTGTTCGTTGAAAGTGGCATAATGTTTTCTACCGTGCACTATCACCGCCAAATTGATCCCCTGTTGTTTAGAGGGCTCTGAAAAAGGCAGACGACACAGGGTGGGTTAATACAAATAATTAAACCGGTCTATAGGCGGTGAAGCGCTCTACTCGCTGTGCCACTTTACTGTAGCCTGTCAAATGGCACAGCGAGTACAACGCTCACTTTGACATCCGTGCACAGCTTGCTAATGCAAGTTCGAATCCCGGCAAGGCCAAACTCAGCCTTTCATCTTTCCGTGGTCGATAAATGAGCACCACACACCGTGGTTAATAATAAGCACCGCTTAGATACCTCATGGTTCTTAGCGTTATATGAATGGGAAAATATTATTATTTTATTGTAAACATACTCCGTTGCACTATCTTCGATAGCAAATAGTTTCACGCCCTAATAAATAAAATGATGATTTTTAATGAAGATCGGCTGGTGAGACTAATTTATGTTTTTTAAAACAGGTATGTGGCCCCATTTTGCCTATGTCACGATTTACAGACTCCAGCGGATGGGGTCTTCAACTGCCAGGTGCAGGTCCAAATATGCAACTTCATGACCCTGACCATTTTATGGGACAATCGCCAAGGACCAATATGCCCTTACGCAGTACTAGCGGCTACAAACAACATACCAACCAATAGGGTGGTCTAATGGCTAATTTTTGGAGTAACCTTCCGATTATCAGAGCGACCATTTACTGCTTTTATCATAAACCAACAGCCTATCTACCGCAAAGGAACAACGCGTGGCTCCAAATAAACTTTTGCTGATCGACAGCAGAGACAATAGCAAATCGCTGAATATTCACTAAACATTTCATGTGAAATAAATGTACTTTACCAAATGTACAATCCTGCTGTTTACTTTTAAACCACAGTTTCATATTCCGAATTGTGGCGCACTGAGTTGTAAGCTGATCTAACACCCTCTGTACCGCAAAGGAACATTGCGTGCCTCAACATGAACTTTTGCGGATCGACAACAAAGACAAATGCAAATTGCTGAATATTCTCTAAACATTTGATGTCAAATAAATGTACATTACAAAATCTTGCTGTTTGCTTTTAAATCACTGTTTCATATTCCGAATTGTGGCGCGCTGTGTTGTGACATAATATGTGTTGTCTTCCGGGTTCTGTGTAAAATCACTTAGGACTGGAGAGGAATGGGCGCATTTGATGACGCACCCTGTAACGTCACGGAGAGAGGCGGGAATATGAATGCTTTGATAATATCAGGCTTAGGGGCGGGAGATATGATTTAGTGTAACAAAAGCAAGTCAGCCAGGTCAATAGCGCCAGTCATAGGATTATCACATAATGTCGGCGCACACCAGCCGGATTTATCATTTCTTTAGTGGACAAAAAGTCGGTTGACGCCCATAGGAAATTGTACTATTAGCGGACAAAAGGAGTGGTCTTTAAACACTTTCACCCTGACAACGAACAATCAAACAACGTTCTCAGGACACCCCCATTTTGTTTAATTGCAACCATTTCGGGACACCGCGAGTGTTCTTAGAACACATTCAACTAGACAGATTACAATACGGACAGCGTCCTGAGGACACCCCCAGTTTGTGTATTTACGAACAATTAAGTACACCGCGAGTGTTCATAGCTCATTTTTACCTTCCTTGCGAACAAAAATGACACATACTCCGTCCTCTAAACACCCCACCATTTAGTTTATTTACAAAATGTAAGAACAGCCGTGTTCTCCGCGGACAAATCGAACACAACAAAAGCGTCTAGCACATAAATAAAATACAACTTTGATCTCATACTCCCCCATCCTCCCCAAAGACTTCTACACACTCTACTAAATACACATTTTGAACAAACTTTCACCACGCTGTCTGCGGACGTTCGCAAATGCAAGATGGCGGGCGTGACAGAAAATCTGACACGCATCACGCACCACGCCGCCCAATCAGCGAACACGTCGCATGTCCGCGGACATGACGCAAGCCGCTGGGCCAATCGGGGTGCTGTCCGCGGAGCGAACAGGGAAGTCCGTCCACGAAGCGAACACAGATATCACTAATTTATTTGCCTTACATTTTGGTAATTTTTTAAAAAACTACTGGACGGATTTACACCAAATTTGCAAAAGCACGCATTCGGGACCAGGCCACCGCTCCTGCCGCAAATTTGGTGTAAATCCATCCAGCGGTTCGGGCTGTAGCCATGCACAAAGTTTTTTCCCATTCAGTCTATGGGAAAAAAACAAGTGGGCCATATACTTTTTTTTCCAAAGTTTGGTGAGGATTCGTCCGGGGGGAGCGAAGTTATAAGCCGCCCAAAAAGTGCTCTTCCTATGGAAACACCAACTTAACCATAACTGTAGCGGCCATGTAATTTTTCAGTGAAACAACTTTAAGGGACGTTAAGGTGAAACAATCTGATGCAACGAAGCCCTTGACATTCAGCAGGTGCCGGAAGCTATGCCATCTTAACTATGATGCCCCCATTGCGCAACACCTAAGAACACTGATGACATCACAAATGGCATTGCTGATTATATCACTTTTGACATAACGTATGGCATTGTGAATGACATCACTGGTACAGCATATCATGTGTGCAAGAAAGAGAAATGCAACATTTCAAAAACATGTTTCTGCATACAAGGGTGGTTTGAGCTTGTTTGGAGTGTGTATTTAAAAATACTATTCCTTAGATATGGCAAAGTATCTGGGACGCTGCCTGCACATTTACATTTCACAGTATGTTGCACATATGCATTGACATGGCACTGTGTTTGTTGTAGTGGAGCTATGGTATCACAAGTATGACACTGACACAATGGATACACTTTGTAAAACCATTATTGAAAATGTTGGGGTTGGAGAAACTCCATTTGGCCCTGTAACTCAGACGGGAGTAGTCTTGACCATCAAATGATAAACAAAACAGTCCTAGTGGAGTCCATCAAATCAAAAATGGCCCATACTAACAAGAACCTAATGCCGGCCCTATCTCTTGTACAAAAAGTGTAGATGTTTTTAAAAGTAAGAAAATCAGTGTTCAAAAGAATAAAGGTAGTTGAACCAGCTCTTCTTTACACCTCACGGATTAAGGCTGTCCTTGTGGTCAGGATGACACACTCTGGCTCAGTTTCTAACACTCTAAGCAGTTCCAAACCATGGATTGAGGCCCGCCTGGCCTTCCATGTTAAAGTCTCTTTCTTGACTTTCAAAATGTATTCCAACATAATGTTCGCAAAGGTTCCCCTCTTGCAGGCTCAGACCTTACAGCTTTACATTCAAAACGTATTCCAATGTAATGTTTGTGATGCTGGAAATGCATCAGAGGGACAGGGCCTCTGTATCCTTGTCCTTTACTGCTTTTTATCATGTGTTCTGTCGTGTTTTCCATGCAGGAGTTCATGTGGGACTCCTGGCGGTGCAGCTCTCCCTTCTTTTGGTTTGGTGAACTGACCCGTGGGATACCCTTATGGCACTCATGGGTAGGGGTACAACCCTGTGCCCCTAGTGTATGTTTTTGGGCACCTGCGTGTGAACCACAGAGCAGGGTACGGGCTGGTGGCAGCTCCGTGCTGAAATGACTGTTGCCCTGAGCATCCTCCATTTTGCGATGCCCTGGCCCTGTCATGGGAATCGGTAGATTCCTGATGGAGACAAAATGGCCCCCATGGCCTCTTGCCTTCCATCACCTGTTACCCTGATCTTCCCGAAGTCCCGGGAAGCCCTGCCTCTGTCCCTTCCCCCTGACTGGCTGTTGGGTGGAAGTTCCGTATATGGTAGTATGGGGAAGTGCCGACCAGACTGGCTGGAGCCTTCTCAATGGCCGTATGTTGTGAGTACGCTTGTGGGTGGGACCTGGGTGAATGGAGTGTGTGACGAATATACATTCTATGTTGTGACTGTCTAGTATCTGGTGTTTGAAACAATGGTTGGGACAGCAGCCCTGTCCGAAACCGGTATGAATGCAGCTTGAAGTGTTGAATGGCTCGGTACTTGTCCCAATACACATAACTTGTTGTGAGTGTCTGTAGAGAAGTGAATGGCCTGAATACCTCATGTGCCTGATTGGCTGCCTGCCTGTATGAATGCCCGTAGTCGTGATTGGATGCTTGAGTGCGACCCAGCGGAATGTATGGGAGATCAACAGTATATCTGGGGACCTCTCACTGCTAGGAATCCTGTTCAGAAGCTGAAGTCCACTATGACGAGTAACTGGAGTGAAGCTTAACCTTTAGCCCTGCTGGATGAGAAGAATTGCTGTTGCTCTCCTTCGCAATCTGAAAGCTGCTGTGCTTCAAGAACTGACCCACAGAGGACCTGGTAAGGCGCCCTCTTCCCGAGCTACGAGGGACCATCGTGCACAGCTGATCTTTGCCTAAACTCCCTGGTAGACAGACCTTCGACAGGCTGCCGACCCAATACGGGGACTGCTGTGGAACTCCAAGGAGAAGCGCACGGACTGTTGTCCCCCACTGTCGCCGACCGCCGTCACCGACCGGAGCCGCCGTGCTCCCATTGCCTAAGAACTTAATCGTCTCTCGTCCGCATCGTTGCCGCTGTATCCTGCTGGAGAAGGCCTGACTGTCGACGCGCCGAGGAGCATCCACTGGTGGTTTTCCCGCCACCCAAAGACCACAGAGACGCTGATGACTCGACGCCCTTGCTGGGCCACAGTTCTTCAACTCTTTGCAGTCCAGAACTATCGACACCGAGGTGCCTGTCAAGGCGAAGTCCGTCCCAACACAGAAGTAGCAAGAACTCATACCTCCCCTTGACGGTCTTGGTGCCTGGATTAGATTAACTCAGGTCACCGCGACCCCCACAGGGAAAGTGGGTTAGGGTCCACGGGTTGGATGGGTTTCAGGGTGGTAGGGTGACCGGATTGAGGGTTAGGAAGAGGTTATGGATGGGATAAGAGGTGTTAGGGTTGAGATGCACCTTGACTCTGACCTTTGAGTCTGAGCCCTTTTTTTCCGTTTTGTAGTTGCACTTTTATGTTTAAGCATTCATTCATGCATTCATATCTCATGCATGCATTACCCTTAGACTGGAAACCAACACTCTGTTGGCTCCATTCACAAAGTTTTCTCCACCTTAGGGTTTCAATAGGCACAGTATTCTGGTTAGGCTTCAGCACTCAGTTTTAGTTTGACACTGAGTGTTTCCCCCTTATACACATTAGATTCACAACGAAATTACAACATGAATTTGAGCACTATACTTTTTATCACATTAATACACTTAGCTCTGGTTTTCCAATGCGCTTCTTAGCTCTGGTTTTCCAATGCGCTTCATTCCGCCCGCCGGCTCCGCAGACTGTGAGCTGAGGAATCTGTTCACTGAAGCTGACGGTAAACTCCTGACACACAAACGGAGATAATTAGCTCTACTCCCTCTGGCTTTTCACAAGTACCTGCAATGGCGAGTAACAGTTCTCTATGACCCGCAACAGGCGAGTACAATGTTACGTTTACACCCGCAACTGGCGAGTGCACATCACATGCAGTTTTAGTGTGTTATTAGTTAGTTCGCGCAACATTCGCGTATCCTCCCCGGAGTTAGACAGGCTTCCTGATTGTCACTGGCAACCGGAGCCTCATTGCAGCGTTAGTTCCCTCTGGCAAGGTTTAAATGGTGTACTTATCTTTTGCATCGCAGGGCCTGATGATGTATCCAGCAGCGAGGGCGGCCCCGCAAGTAGCTTTAGCTGGAGCTCTGTATGATGCGTCCTCTCGGCAGCAGCGCCGAGCACGGACAAACATTCCGGGTTTGCGCATGCGCAGTAGCCTCCTTGCGCATGCGCGTTGCGTTGGGCGTTGTCCTGGGCGTTTCCCTGGGCCGGCTGGGCTGTAGTCCTAGGCCCAGGGCTTCTGGGAAGTGTAGTCTTCCTTTGGTCTTGCCTCTCGAGCTCCTATTTCCCCCACACTATGTACATCTGCACAGGGGACAAAGGTGACACCGGCTTAGAGAGGTTCCCCCCACAAGCTCTGCAACCACCCTGCCCTTGTTTTGTCCTCGGGGGCATAGTTTTGGCCGTGGCTTTATGACAGTACATCCCCTCCCCGCAGAAGGGCCAGATTTTGTGGGATGATTGTGATGGAATAAGCGTAAGAGTCTAGGAGCATGCATATTGGTGGCGGGTTCCCATGACCTATCCTCAGGGCCGAACCCCACCCAATCAACTAGGTAATACAACTTACCCCACCTCACTCGTGAGTTTAGTATGGCCTTAACTTCATACTCTGGGTACCCTTCCGCGAAAACAGGTGGTGGTCTTTCCATGCGCATATGGGGGTTTGCTGGTTTTAGGAACGCCACGTGAAATACAGGATGAACCCTCATATGATCAGGAAGATGAAGCCGCATTGCCACTGGGTTAATTACCTGTGTGATGCGAAATGGGCCTAAGAAACAGGGTTTTAACTTTCGAGAACCAGGGAGGTGCAAATGTTGCGTTGAAAGACAGACCTTATCTCCCACTTGGTATTTTGGGTTAGCACGCCGCTTTTTGTCAGCGTACTTTTTTCTAGTGTCCTTGGCTGTGATTAGGTTCTGCCGGGCTTTTTTCCAAACTTGCGTTAAGCGAGCCACTTTAGTTTGTACTGATGGTAACGTATCCGGAGTACGTTTTCTACTTGGCTGTACGTATGGGTTGTACCCATAGGTTATAAAAAAGGGAGAGTATCCTGTGGAGGTATGCTGAGAGTTGTTATAGGCTAGTTCTGCTAACCACAAGAGTTGAACCCAACCCTCCTCAGCTCCACGCGTAAAACAGCGAAGGTACTGTTCTAGCATCTGATTCAGCCGCTCTGTCTGTCCATCGGTCTTGGGATGGTAACTACTGGACATCTGTAATTGTACTCCTATTTTCTCACAGAAGTGTCGCCAGAACCTAGACGTAAATTGCGATCATCGGTCCGAGACTATGTGTCTTGGCACTCCATGCAGGCGAACTACATGTTGCAGGAAGAGGTTTGCAAATTCTTCTGCCGTCGGCAGGCCGCAACTGGGTATGAAATGGGCAAGCTTGGTAAATGAGTCTATTACCACTAGTATTGTGGTATTACCTTGATCTGGGGGTAGTTCTACAATAAAGTCTAATGACACAGTATGCCATGGTTGCGAGGGAGTGGGCAATGGTTTTAGTAGTCCTGCTGGTTTCTTATGATCCGTTTTATTTTGAGCACATATTTCGCAATTTGCCACATATTCTCGCACATCTTTATGTAGATTGGGCCACCAGTAGTGCCGTTGAAGTAGTTCTTGTGTTTTGTTCATTCCTGGGTGACCCGCCAATGGGGAGTCATGGCACCATCTGAGGGCTTGCGTCTGTAAAGTTTTGTCAAGGCGAAGTCCGTCCCAACGCAGAAGTAGCAAGAACTCCTACCTCCCCTTGACGGTCTTAGCGCCTGGATTAGATTAAACTCAGGTCACCATGACCCCCACGGGGAAAGAGGGTTAGGGTCCACGGGTTGGATGGGTTTCGGGGTGGTAGGGTAACCGGATTGAGGGTTAGGAAGAGGTTATGAATGGGATATGGGGTGTTAGGGTTGAGATGCACCTTGACTCTGACCTTTGAGTTTGAGCCCTTTTTTTCCGTTTTGTAGTTGCACTTTTATGTTTAAGCATTCATTTATGCATTCATATCTCATGCATGCATTACCCTTAGACTGGAACCCAACACTCTGTTGGCTTCATTCACAAAGTTTGCTCCACCTTAGGGTTTCAATAGACACAGTATTCTGGTTAGGATTCAGCACTCAGTTTTAGCTTAACACTGAGTGTTTCCCCCCTATACACATTAGATTTACAACGAAATTATAACATGAATTCGAGCACTATACTTTTTATCACATTAATACACTTAGCTCTGGTTTTCCAATGCGCTTCTTAGCTCTGGTTTTCCAATGCGCTTCATTCCGCCCGCCGGCTCCGGAGACTGTGAGCTGAGGAATCTGTTCTCTGAAGGTGACGGTAAACTCCTGAAACACAAAAGGAGATAATTAGCTCTACTCCCTCACGCCTTCTGGCTTTTCACAAGTACCCACAATGGCGAGTAACAGTTCTCTATGACCCGCAACAGGAGAGTACAACGTTACGTTTACACCCACAACTGGCGAGTGCACATCACATGCAGTTTTAGTGTGTTGTTAGTTCGCACAACATTCGCGTATCCTCCCCGGAGTTAGACAGGCTTCCTGATTGTCACTGGCAACCGGAGCCTCATTGCAGCGTTAGTTCCCTCTGGCAAGGTTTAAATGGAAATCAGTGTACTTATCTTTTGCATCGCGGGGCCTGATGATGTATCCCGCAGCGAGGGCGGCCCCGCGAGTAGCTTTAGCTGGAGCTCTGTCCGATGCATCCTCTCGGCAGCAGCGACGAGCACGGACAAACATTGCGGGTTCGCGCATGCGCAGTAGCCTCCTTGCACATGCGCATTGCATTGGGCGTTTCCCTGGGCCGGCTGGGCTGTAGTCCTAGGCCCAGGGCTGCTGGGAAGTGTAGTCTTCCTTTGGTCTTGCCTCTCAAGCTCCTATTTCCCCCACACCATGTACATCTGCACAGGGGACAAAGGTGACACCGGCTTAGAGAGGTTCCCCCCACAACCCCTGCAACCACCCTGCCCTTGTTTTGTCCTCGGGGGCATAGTTTTGGCTGTGGCTTTATGGCAGTGCCCCACACACCTCTTCCTGGCAGGACGTTTACACTTCCCCATCAACGAGCACCGCTAGGAACAACGTGGCCACTTCACCGTCGTAGCTCGACCTGTTCTCCGTCAGATGTTTGACGACCCGTGACTCCTGCCTGAAAGGGAGGACACTCAAGAAGAGTTGTCAATTTCTCCGACGAGGAACGCTACAACACTAAGGTACTTTGGGGTTGCAGAACCATTGGAAAGTCTAAGGGTGAACAATATATGGACTGGGTTTGTATATTTCTTCTACAGGTTGCCCAGGTGGGGGGATCTCCAAACAGAACTGTGTTTAGGTAACAGGGCCAGTACTCTGCCTATTGTTCAACCATCTTGCTTTCCTTCCTCTCTCTACTGCTGGTTTCCTCTTTATTTTGATCTGTGTGTCATTCTGACCGTATGCACTTTAATAAGATCTAATAACGTTAGTGGTACGACTTTAGAATTGTACATATTTACCATTGTTGATTTTCGGAGTGCAAACTGAGTTATCGTGATCGTGTATATGACTTTGAATATTAATTATATAAAGACTGTGTTTTAACCGATACAGTGTGTGGACATTCCTTCATGGGTGCATGGGGACTACACTGTAATTAAGAATCAGCTTGCATCACCTCCCGAGAAGCTAGGCCTTGATTGCTTGTCCATTGCTATCGTAATACAGAATCTTGGCAGGGGTCTCTGTGCCTCCCCTCTACCATATAGAGAGCAGAAGTGCAGACCCCTCTCCGGTTTTTACAATGTTCACAATGGTTCCCCTCTGTCTGGCTCAGACCACTCATGTCACAGTTCAACTCAAACTTCCAAAGTGCTCCCTTCCCCAAGCTTATTGTACTTCGGTTTTCTATCAATGGGGCTCGGACCCCTTTCAGATGTTGAATACTTTTGAATGTGTGTGGTTCTTATGCCAGGACAACGCAGGACTACGTCGACCCAAAGTTCATGTTTACTTTCACTTAATTAGCTTTGCTGTCTGTTTGCTTTATAACTCAAACAATGTACCTTTCACAGAGACTTTCGAATGGGCTACTTCCTTTCGCAGGACCACTCTGTTATTTAGTATCGCTGATCTCACAGCTGCTTTTTACTTCAAAGTTCATTCACGGGTATGCCTTTCTTTGTGCCTCATCCACACGCGTGCAGCCGTCACTTGTAATATAATGTTGCTACTTCATCCACTTTAACACACACCGATCGCTCAGGTTGCTTGCCAACTCACAGGCTGTGTGTGCTTCTTTCTTGTTTTACTATTTTCAATTCATGAGTCAAGGTGTCATGTCCCGGCTCTGGAAAGTATGGCATCGATGGGCTTTTTCTCATCGTAAGGTGTTAGCTACTGCTAGAAGCGCGAGGCATGGCTAGTCTTCCCCCAAGATGGCCGCCTCCTTACAGCGTTTCTATAACAACGTATTGAAGCTTGTGCCCAGTGCGTTGTATCGCTCCTGGTTCCAGCTGGCGTTTTGTGTTTCTCTGTTCGCCGCACTTCCACGAGCGAGTTTTTCATCTTCCCTCCTCGTGGCTACCTTTGTCCACCACTTCTCCTCTCTCCTGCTCTCCGACCTTTTACCTCTGTCCTCCTACGCTTCTTCTAGTCTCTCTCTCTCTCTCTCTCTCTCTCCGGTTCTCCGGAGTGCTTTTGTTTGCTTCAGACTGTTCGCTACCCTCCTCACAGCACTCCTCCGGGAGTGCCGTGGACTTCCTTCTATACTGTGCTCCTGCACGCTCTAAAGCCATTCTGGCCAGACATTCCAATTTTCATTCCTTACTCATCCACTCTCTCCTCATCCTCCTTGTACTTACCGTGCTTATACTCATGGCTGAGCCCCACTGGAATTATCATGCTTCTGAGGTAGCTGTGACAACACCTTCACCCGCCTCCAAGAGACCTACCTGATCCAAGGCGGAGTTTCCCTCCTGCTCAGGCTGTGCCACCCAGGGTTTTTTGGAGCCGAAGAAGCTTTTTCCCTGAGTCTGAGGCGGGCTTCCTGGGGGTCCCTCGTGGTTAGGAAATTCCCCTTCTGCCAAGGTGGCCTCCAGCTGAGCCCGTCCCTACCTACACGACAAGAGGGTAAAGACAAAGAAGAAGAAGACTCAGAAGGTATCATCCCGAAGAAGAGAGACCTCACTGACACAGAGCACTTCTTCTGAAACTTCAGGTGAGGAGGGGTCACGGGAGAGTTCCATAGTCCTCTACAGCCACGACACAAGGTTAGTACCACAGGCTTTGCCTCACCTCTCCAACTCTGACATTCACCCAGGAGGGTCACTGGCGTCCTTGGAACACAACAACGCAATCTTCACTTCCTGGATCTGGCCTTCTCCATGTGTCTTTCACATTCTGTCGGAGGCAACAACCTCCACTAGGGAACTGTTGGGGTTTTTGGCCTGCTTCTCTCATCCCTTGGTCCATTGTTCTGCCCCAATAGGTGTGCCTTAATCCCAGAAGTTCTTCTCATACTCATGTTCTCCCTTGCTCAGAGTGTGCCTTTAGGGGTTGCCTTTTATTCGTGTGAGGAGAGCTAACTGGTATCAGTTGTATGCACTTAGTATAAAGTGCCTGACTTTGCCTGACCCAATTAACGGGTCATGTCCAGTAGGATGTAAGAGAGTTAGTCTGGTTGTTCTGAGTCACCCTCTTCCTCAGCCCAGTGTTTGTGTAAAAAGGAGGGGAGTTAGGACTTTGGAAAACCCTATACAATAGGATGGGGTAGATGAACAAAAACAGGAGAATACTGCATCTCACCATCAGTTGCCTCACCCGCACTCCCAGAAGACCCCTCACCCAGGTGATCCTCCCGCACTGGTCCACCCTCAGGGTCTGGATCCAAAGGTGATGGCTGTGCCCTGACCACCTGACAGAGAGATCCCCAGTGAATAGCGGGTGAGACACCCTCTGGTTTCTCACACTATCATCATGTGACTCTCACTGATTAACCGTTAATGCACACTCACCCTCTACATGTACGTCGATGTCAACCAAGACTGAATGTAGGCCAAGGTGTGTCCACAATCGACAATACTTGCAGCATTTACATCCCTTCCACTTAACAGTACTCCCCACCCGCTTAGGACATGTCAGATGCCATTGGTGTTCATAAGTAATCAGTCAGGATATCACCTGTGACCTCCACAATGACCTTACTGGTAAATACCAGCAATGGGGGACATATTATTTGACTGTATTTGAATATAGCACAGATGCAATTTACTCTGCCTGAAAACATTTATTGAGCATTGTAAACAATATTTGTGGAACTACAGTTGCTCTTGGGCATATCACTTGACAGTTTAAATGCACTATAGAAGTAGTCTGCAAGCTATGGATCTCCAGGAGTTTTACATTACAACTTCCTCTAGCTGAACCCAGCATAGGCAATGGTGAGGATAAATGAGAGTCATAGTCCAAAATGTGTAGTGGAATGCCAGCTTCAAACCCCAACACTAAAACAATTACAACTTGTGTACATCCAGTATATTAGCCACTCTAGTACAGATTACTATGTCCTCACAACATGAAAGTGTTTTTAACAAGGATGACCCTAGCCTTTACTGTTTTACATGGTCATGGCCTACCATTTGATTTGTTATAATGATAATAAGTTGTCTGCCTGATGTTGTTGGTACGTTCACTTCAGAAACTGACACTCTTTCCGTATGTTGTATTCTTCGGAGGACAGACGTAAAGTCGCAATTAGAGTACTCAGATGTCTTTTTGCATAGTTGACTGCTATTAGAAAAGATTGATAAAGGTACTAGAGTATCTTGTTGTGGCAATACAGAGTAACTCTGATGTGAATACCATGGTTGCAAATGGACAGTATTTTTAAATGCAACACCAACCAATCTGAATTCATCCATATTTGCAAAAACACGATTTTTAAATGTTGCATCTCTCATACTTGTACACTTGATCTGCTGTACCAGCGGTGTCATGATGCCATAAGTGACGTCATATGTCATATCCTTTGTGATGTCATCCATGTGCTTAAGGGTCACACAATGGGGTTATCATAGTTAAGGTGGCTGTATGGTCCTAGCTGCTTCCATCTCACAGCAGCGTGGACCCTGCAGACCATCCCAAGGTTCCGGTACTCAACTGTCTTAATTGCTCAGTTTCCCTCCAGGTCCCTGAAAGGAAAAGGGGAGGTGGATACAAACATAAAAGACAGATTGTGCTTGTAATTCTTTGTCTTTCCTACAGCTCATTCCTGTTTCTGTTTTGTCTGCAACACACTACATACAATTAATTTCCTCTTAAATGATTTCTCATGTCTCTCTGATAGATTACTTCCACCAAACACCCTACAAGCTGTAACACCTGTCCAGCCTCTGCTCATAGCCTACGGACTTGGAAAACGTCTTTATAGTACCCACATTTAGAACTCTTACAATATATCCCTTCACATACATGTTCTTTGTTTTATAACACGTCTCATCTCATTTAAAAAACAATACGAGTGCAGACTACTCTTATAATAAGCACAACTGAACATTTACATGCATACATTTAAGATGTACCAAACAATCCAGTTTCAACTTCTATCAGGCAGAATCTATGCAATGTACAATTTGAATTGATTGCTGTGCAATGCAAGTAAAGACATTTATAAAAATATTGCATATTCATATTTTAAATTTCATCTTTTACCAAATATTACAGAAGTTTCACAAGTACTGATATCATACTTGTGTAACCGTTTAATGTTTTAAACAATGTTCTCATTGTTATTAAGTATACAGAACTCACATATGAACAAAGGTAGGGGCCCTATAAATATTTTAACATACCTACTGAGTGATCTTATGTATGATGCCATCAGTGATGTAATCAGTGATGTCATACACAATATAATTACTGAAATCATCAGTGATGTCATCAGTGATGTACTCTGTGATGCCATTATTGGGGTCATACGCTGCGCAACAGTGGGCATGAAGTTTGGGTGGCTTTGCCTGAATTATCTGCTGAACTTCAGGGGTTTTGTTGCATTACATTTTCACCTCAACACCTCTGCAACAAATGAAATGTTCCCTGAATTGCTAAGGTTTTGCTACAATGTATTACTCACCTTAACATCCCTGCAACATTCGTTTTCAATGAATTTAGGCCATAGTATTTTCAGTCGTGCCCACTGTATTTTTAAAACAGAACCAGGCCAGTGGATTTGGCCAGTGGCTATGGCCGAACATGTTCCCCCAATATGTTTCTTTTGGACCCACTTGGTGGCCATGGCCTTCTGCCATGACCACTATGCATGTCTTTCAGGCCCACTAGTCAGTGCCTTTGGAGCTGGCCAGTGAGTGGCCAAGGACAGTGCACACTGTATATTTTAAAATACTACCAGGCCCCTTGCCAAGACCTTTGGCCGGGTAGACTGTCCATGTTCCCCCAATATGTTTCTTTTGTACACACTGGGTTGCTGGCCTTAGGCCTTAACCACTATAGATGTATTTTGAGCCCACTAGCCATGGACTTTGGCCCTGGCTATTTAGCAAGGCCATCAGACATGACCACCGTCCACTTGCCATGCCCTTCACCCATGGTCCAGAAGACAAGGCCTTTGGCCGTTTCCACTGTACATGTTCCTCTGATATGTTTCTTTTGGACCCACTAGGTGGCCAAGGCCTTTCGCCATGTCCATAGTACATATTCCTCCAATATGTTTCTTTTGGACTCACCAGGTGACCATAGCCTCAAGCCTTGACCACTAAACATGTCTTTCAGGCCCGCTGGCAAGGGCCTTTGGCCCTGGCCATTGACCATGGCTGAAGGCCGTGCCGATTGTATATTTGAAAACATGACCAAGCCACTGGCGTTCGGCCGCATCCACTATATGTGTATGCCCAGTATGTTTCTTTCTGACCCAGCCAGTGGCCACAGCCTTTGTCTTTTGGGCCCATTAGCAAGGTCCTTTGGCACTGGCCAGTGAGCATGGCTGAAAGCCGTACCCACTGTATATTTTAAAACACCAGCAGGCTTTGGCACTGTCTACTGTACATGTTCCCTGATATGTTTCTTTTGGACCAACAAGGTGATACGGCTGCTGGCCGTGACCACTATACATGTTTTTCAGATCCACTAGTCAGCGCATTTGGCCCTTGTCAGTGAAAAAGGCCTTTGGCCTTGCCCACTGTTTATTTTAAAACTCTACTGGGACAGTAGCCATGACATTTGACCATGGCCAATGGCCACATCCTTCGCCCATGTTCACTATGCATGTCCCCTTATATGGTTCCTTTGTCTGTGACTTCTATGCATTTCTTGCGAACCCACTAGCCAGGGCCTTCGGCTCTGGTCAATGAGCATAGCCATCGGCCATGCCCACAGTATATTTTAAAACACTACCAGGTTTTGGCCATGGCCAGTTACCATGGTCTTTGGTTGTGTTCGCTGTACATTTTGCCCTGATATGTTTCTTTTGGACCCCCTAGGTGGCACAGCCTAAGGCCATGACGACTATACATGTCTTTTGGGCCCACTAGTGAGGGCCTTCGACTCTAGTCAGTGAGCACAGCCTTCGCCCATGCCCACTATATAGTTTAAAACACTACCAGGCTTTGGCAATGGCAAGTCACCACTGCCTTCGGCGGTGTTTACTGTACATGTTGCCCTGCTGTGTTTCTTTTGGACCCAGTAGGTGGCACGGCCTTAAGCCACGACTCCTATACATTTTTTCCCGTTCCACTAGCCAGGGTCATTGGCCCTTGCCAGTGAGAACGGCCTTCAGCCATGCCCACTATATATGTTGAAACACTACCAGGCCAATAGCCATGGCATAATTTGGCTGTGTCCACTGTACATGTTCCCCCGATATCTTTCTTTTGCGCCTTGAAACACTTGTGTATAGGCGCGTTACAAATGCCATATCATATCATGTCATACCCACTATACATGTCTTTCAGGCCCACTCTTTTTTTTGTATTTGTTTATTATTTATATAGTGCAATGAGCCGTCAGGCATCTAGGCGCTTGCAAATGTTTGGGTTACAGGTACATATTTATCCAGGGCCTTTGGCCATGGCCAGTGAGCACAGCCTTTGGCCATCCAAAATCAGCAATACTGAGATCCTTCGCATTGGGATCGCTGCTCCCGCTTTCCCTCTTTTACTCTGGCAACCCTTCTTGGGCCCTCTCCCTGGGACTTCCTGTGAGGCAAAAACCTTGGGGTCATCTTCAAATCCACTCTCTCCTTCTCTCCGCATTTCACTGACCTCTCTAAGAAGTCCCACTTCCAGCTGCACCACCTCAGAGGTATTCTACCTTTTCTCATTTTCCCCCAGAAGCTCAAAGTCTCCAGAGCACTGGTTCTCTCTAGGCTGGACTACTGCAACAGCCTCTTTCTCAACCCGCCTTCCTTTTCTCTACGCCCTCTTTAACTAATCCAGAACAGGACTGCAAGACTTTTTCTTAAGCCCAGGGATCATATCTCTAGAGCCCTGAAATATCTTCACTGGCTCACTGGGCTGCAAGGATCAAGTCAAGACCCTCTGCATTGTCCACAAAGCTTTCTGGAGCCAGGGGCCACACTACATCCAGCTCTCTCTTCCTGAACATCTACCTTCTCAAGCCCTTCGCTCAGCTGCCTCCAACTCTCTGGGGGTTAGATGCTTCTCCAGGCAGAGAGTGGGAGGTAGATATCTCTCCTCTGAAGAGCCTCCGGAATAGCCTCCCTGCCGGTGTAAAACTCGAACAGGACCACCTCAGGTTCCAGAAGCATCTCAAGACCTTCCTTTTTGCTTCTGCTTTCTCTCTTTCACTCCCTTGCTGACCCCCCCTGTCTGCCACTGGTTGCCTAACTGCCCTCAGGAATCAATGGGCACCAGGCTTCTCTATGACCTGCAAGCACCTGCACTGCCTCAGGGCCTCTGCGCACTTAGGAGCTGTACCTATAACCCTACAGTCCCCTGCCTCATTGCACTTCCTTGACCCAGATCCCCTGACTGCACTTCCCCTTTCCCTCCCCTTGCACTTTTCTCCATCTCCCTGTGCACTTGCACGAACTGAATGACACAAGGCCTAGTGAGATTGTTTGTTTCACCCCCCTATGTCTCCCTACTGTGTATCGTCGAGCCTAGAAACACTTGAGTACGGGAGCATTATAAATGACTCATCATATCAAATAATATACCTACTGTATATTTGAATACACCTCCGGGCCAGTACCCATGGCCTCTGGCCATGGCGACTGGCTATAGTCTTTGGCCGTTTCCTCTTTACATGTTCCCCTGATATGTTTCTTTTGGCCCCACTAGGTGACCACGAAATACACATACATTGGCAGTGAACGACCCATGCCTGTGAGATTTCCCCGGTATTCCCTGATAATGCTTGAAAATCCCAAACTCTTCCCTCTCCTCACAGGCAGTCACCAAGTGCCCCCTCCTCTTTCCATGGCCCCCGCTCTCCTCAATCGTTTATTTCCTCCCTGGCCTGCTCCTCGCTATTACTGAGTCACTGATTGGTTAGTGTGACGCATTCTTGTTCTCCGAGGTGGAAGGCTGATATATACATACAAAGGTTTTAAGGAACAGGGGGGCATCCCCATGTCTCTGTCGAATATTTAAAAAACTACTGGATGGCATTCCCCCAAACCAGTCGAAGAAATTGAGTCAATGCTTTATCCGAAATTGTTTCATATTTGGTCAAAATCTGTCAAGGGGTTTTCGCGCTACAGCTGTTAAAAATCTCTACTTTTTCTACTGGGAAACATTGTTTTTATGTTTTCTTAATAACGTTTTTAATTTTTTAACAGTGTGTTCCCAAAATTTCCAGTTTGTAACCCAAATCCATCCAGAAAGTCAAAAGTTATTAGCCTCTCTCAACCTCTCTGCTGCAAAGCACCAAGACTGATTTAAAGGTATGAAGGCGCAGGGGGGACCCTGTTCTCTGTCAAATATTTTGAAAACTACCAGGTGGATTTACCCCAAACCAGTCATGGAAATTAAGTCAACGCATTGTGCCCAAATTGTTTCTTATTTGGTCCATATCTGCCAAGTGGTTTTCAAGCTATGGCTGTTCATTAATGTTTCTCAAACACTGTTTTCTTTATGGGAAAATAAATGTGAGTAGGCTCAAAACCACATTTTTATGTTTTCTTGAGAACTAATTGTTCCCAAAATGTTCAGTTTAGTGGGGCTCCTGACAACTTTTCTGTTTGGAATATTTCATCCAAATCCATCCAGCAAGTCAATAGTTATTCGCACTGCTTAATCTCACGAATGTAAACAAAAAAAAAACACCCAGTTTGATTTGAAGGTTTTAAGGAACAGGGGGCACCCCTTCACTGTCGAATATATTTAAAAATGCTGGACGGATTTAACCCAAACCAGTTAAGAGATTTAAGTCTACGCATTGTGACCAAGTTGTTTCTTATTTGGTCCAAATCTGCCCAGTGGCTTTCACGCTATGGCTGTTCAAAAACAGCACTTTTTCTCTAGGGAAACATGAATGGGCTGAAAACTGTTTTCCTAATAACGTTTTCATGTTATAATGGTTCTTTACCAAAATGTGCAGTTTGGGGGTGGGGGTGCTTGACAAACATTTGGTTTTGGAAATCTCATCCAAATCCATGCAGCAAGTCAACAGTTATTCAATAGAATTCTGGGAGAAAATTGATGCGATTTCTTTTCTGAAATGCCTCTCAGCCTTTCTGCTGCAAAGCACCATTCGAGATACAGTTATTTTTTGGGGAGAAGTGGACACCCCTTCACTATCAAATATTTAAAAAAGTACTGGATGGAATAACACCAAACCAGAAAAGGATCACTAGTTAACACTTTGTGCCCACATTGTTTCAAAGTTGGTCCAAATCTGTCCAGCAGTTTTGGCTGTGCAGTTGAGCAAAAATTGACCTTTTTTATCTGTGAGAAAATGAATAGGAAGTAGGCTGAATGTGTTCCTTTGTTTTATCAATACCTTTACTATTTGTTAACAGACCTTTACAAACTTTATAATCGGGGGCGGGGGAGAGCTCATAGAAAATTGGCTGCACATTTTCTGCCAAATCCATTACAAGAGTCAAAAGTTACAAAGTTATTACCAATTCATTTTTGGGATTTCCTATGGAACTCCGACTCACCTCAGCTATAAGGCAGCAACCACCACCGTCTAATAAAGCTCCAGGATCAGATGTGGTGATGATCCCAGAATAGGACTAAAAGTGATACGACAGACCAATGTAGTCAAAGAATGTCTCAAGAATTTCTCCAGCAATCAGGTTTTAGTAAAGGGCAATTACCAAGGTTAAAGACTGTACAAGCACATTTTAAAAGAGAACGAAAGACTACTGCAGACGTTATAGCCCTCCCTGCATATTTCAAGAAGTAGTAAGAGAATAATTATTGTAGGTTCAGTTTTAATTAAGGCACATTGTCAAATCCCCCTAAACAGTTTCCAGAAGGGGACGCTAGGTAGTTTTGTTTGGGGAGACAATCATGAGGGTTTTACAGAATAGAGTAATTTCTAAATCCTTTCTCCTTGTTGCCCCTTTCTGAGGGAATGAGCCATTCGAAAGGATCTGTTCTAAAAGTTATTCAATACATGGAAGTAGAGAACAGGAATATACTGGTTTCTGCTCTGTATCGTCAGTGGTTCCTGGCAGAGCTTCCTTCCAATATGTCAAAAAGCTTCCTTCCAATATGTCAATTAACTTGTGAGCCACTGACAATTCATAGATCTTGTGTATATATATTTTCGCACACACTTTTAATTAATGCTAGAGTCTAAGGTGCAAGTGCATTAAACAATTATGAATGACATAGTGTAACTTAAAGCTGAGTTTGGACTACAGTGGAGATACTTTAGTGGCAAAATAACTGGAACATTTGTCCCGTGGGATGGCCACTGCATCTGATGAAAAAGAAGCAAATGTGCAAATTATGCTGTCAGTGAAGTAACATTATGAAGCTGTTGTTATGATTAAATTGCTGTTGTAAAGAACAATGACATATCAGTGAAAACATGTTGTTAAAAGGATGTTATGGTTAATAGGTCCTATGAAAATCTATGAAATATTAATTAAAACAATGTTAAATGCTTGTTATGGTTGCATCAAAATATATGGCAGTTTTGAATGAATTGTTTAAGTGTTCAGACGTAAAACTGCCTAACAACAACAAAACATGAATATAATGTAGAAAGACTTTAATAAATGAATGCTATATATAAACAAGCAGACACACACACACAAATACATAAACTCTGACATTTCTATTTTCATACATTTCGACATTTTTTTCTTACTTACAGAAGCACATTAAGTATGTTAACACTTTATAAATCCTTAACGGATCCTTCGTTTTTTAAAGTGTGTGCCTTTGAATATAACATTTTGTAATGGCGTTGGTGTTTTTTCACACTGGGTCCCACTTATTATCGTTGTGCTTTGGTGTTTGGACACATTATTACATATTACAAGCAAGAAATAGTTGACTAACTGACTGCTTGTAATGTCATTTCTGAGAGATGATAACTGGTACTCAGTGTTTAAGTATGTGACCCTTTAGATAAAGGGGCCATGCAGGACTGAATTCCTTGCATACTTCTTCCTTCAGCCAACGGAGTTTAAAGTTGGAGAATCCCATGTCTTTTCAATTTCTTTCTATGGAAAGGGATGTCCAGCTCAGTGTGTGATTTTCTTTGTTGGTGTTTTATCGGTTTACCACAATCTGACAAAGTAGTCTCTGGGAATTGAACGCTAATAAAAGTACCATCTCAGCAAAATATTTACAAAGAGTCACATAAAAGGAATCAAAAATTGTATTTGGTTTGAAATCTTTATATATAATATTCCAGTTCTCCCTTTAAGGTTTTGTTAATTCTTGGACAAGCGATATATTATCAATATTCACCAGACCATGGTGGCACCCCTCCACACTTCTGATACAATATTTTTCAAGACCAATGATATCACTCATGTGCCATAACTGGTCCGAAAATTGATGCCTTTATCTGCAGGCCTGTGATGCCTTTTAATGTGTCCATGGCTACCATAATGTCCTGTGAACAGTGCATGGCCATGCTGTAGACCCGAGGCTGGCACTGAAGCCATGGTGTACATTTTGTAGTACATCATTCTGTGTACGGACATTCATCCTGCATGACTTTGAATGTAAGCTGATAGTCATACACTTCCTTCCGTTGAACTATTTCATTTGTTACATCATACCTCCTTCATGTGTAACCGAGAGCAACATCTTTCCTCTTGTGCTGTCTTATTGTGGCTCTGCATGCCCGCTGTGAGTTGTGATATAAAGACAAGAATCATTCTGTTGTTGCATCGCATTATTTTGTTAATTGCTTCTTTACCTGTGCTTTAAATAACAGAAAAAAGTTGTTTAAACTAGGAGCAGCCAAGAAGATACTGCTGATGGAGCCGGACAGCACCAGGAAGAGGAATGACACGAGATGCAAGAAGCAGATAAGGAGGAACTCTCGGTAACTGCTTCAACATCTTCAAAAGCCTGAAAGGGTGTGAAGATTTTGGTATTGTGTGGTGGGAGGTTGGGGGCTGGTCCCAAAAGTAAAGGCTTCCTGGGTGCAGTGCAAGGAATGTAGTCCCATGTTCAGCTGGGACACCTCCAGATAATAATCATTTGGGTCGACCAGTAGGAAGAGACACATTCGTATGCATCATCAATCATCACTCCATGAAGCTAACATCTGGTGTAGAGACTGCCAGCAAATCCCAACACCACCCCCTCTGCAAAGGCCAGCAAAATCAGAATTGGCCAGAGACCACTGGAAGCAACCATGGCTTTCAGTCAAGATGCTGCTGGCCCACTCCTTGGAGCTCCTACGGACCTCTGCATCCATTGCAATGAAATTATCTGCAAAGATGAACAGTTTCAATTCACATTTAATGTGACCATTCCAGTCTATCTTTCAAAATGGCTTCGCCCATATTTTCTTTTTGATTGTGTACAACTTCTTTAGACTTCTCCTCTCCTTTCAAGATGTGCATTCACTCCTATTTTCTCCTCTCCTCAGTTCTTCCCGACTCTGTTGCTTTAAAAAAATATTAAACGTTCATTAATGAAGAAAAAGGTAATTTTCCGAGCCACGTTTACTGAACACAGATAGAATATTCTACACACTCTACGCACACATATATACATTTATGCTATCATTCGTGCCCTTTGCTTGGGTTGTAAAATACAAACAAGTGAGTCTTAAACCATTAACCCCGGCCGATATACGAAATTGTTTTTTGCCAGTAGCATTATTTTTACCGAGATAAACATAAGCATGCAGTTACAATCCATGTGTCTAACCACTCTTTTTCTAAGGAGTAACATTTTAAATGGTTACTATTCCTCTAGCAGAGTGCTTTCGTTGTGCCAAAGTAACATTTCGTCATAGATATTATACACATGCAGTTAGTAGTAACACTGCCGTGATAATTGGCAGAACGGGAAGCACACATGACTGGTAATAACTTACTAGCATGTGATGTAAGCCTGACCTAATGAGGGTCTTCATAAAGGCATATGGCTGTTATCACCTGTAGCCATGCCCCTCCCTCGCTCCCTCCCAACACACACAGCCCCCCCCCCACATACACACATTCAGTTACACTACTGGCATCTAGACAACTGAGGAGCCAATGTTTGGATTGGGGGAAGTACAACAAAAAAAAAACATAAAAAAATGATTACTATACTTAAACATATAAAAAGAGCAGTATGAAAAAAATACACAAAACAAAGTGTGAGCATTTAAACAACATACCCAAAGCAACTTCCTTATTAAAAATTAAAACGAACGAGGATAATCACTAAACTCTGAAGCAGGAATAGATTGTGAGGAGTATATATTTATCTATATATATATATATATATATATATATATATATATATTCTCCTGATGATGGATACGATGGAACACACACTTCATAGCGGTGCACATCAAAGTTTTCATGATTAACTGATATGTGGACGTCATTAAATAATTCACCCATGGGACAATCAATATTTAGCATTAGTGTGTAATTACCATTTTGTTGCTCGTTTCATTTACTTATATTCCAGTTGATATGGCTAGAGGTCCATATTAAAATGTTTAATTCCATTGTATAACTTTTTTAAGCATTTCAAGCTTCACACAGTACAGACATACATTTATATAACAGTGACACTCAGCAGAGACAATATTTTAAAGTGAGCACATGTACAACATTATGTGGCAACGAAAATCACAAACCGGTAATATTTGACACTTCACATAAAAGTACAGTTCAAAGGAGGATTTACTTAAAAGTGGAGTGTATAAGTGCTAACATATTACACAATGAAGTATTGGAAAAGGATATTTCCACTTGGATTTACCTATCTGAACCCTGCGTACACGAATGCTCCAAAATTCACTTCAAAAACCATATTTACAGTGTAGATAAAGCCAAAAAAAATAAAATATATTAGGCCTCATTACGATTTTGGCGGTAGTCATGCCGCTATTGGTGGCAGGGCTTCCGCCAAAATCGGGTCCGGGTTCCCAGAATGGGGAATTACCGGGCCATTCCGAGTTCGGAGGGCCCGGTAATTCCTCCCGTCAGGAACCTGGCCCGGAACCTTCCCCATTCCCATTTCAGCCCCCATAGGGCTGAATGGGAATGGGGGAGGGAGCAAACAACGGGCCGATTACGAGCGGCCCGTTGTTTGCTCCCTCTTCCCCTCGTAGGACCCGGTAAGCACGCCTGGTTTGAACAGGCGTTACTTTCTGGGTCACGCAAGGGGAGCTTGTAATGAGGCAGAACAGGTTTAACGGGTCCGCCTCCTTTAGCGGGTCCCGTTAACCTATTCCGCCTCACTTGTAATGAGGCCCATTGAATGGAGGGGAGCGGGCGAGGGTTTCATTGCAGGTGGACCACTTGATCATGGATATGTTGACATTGTCCCCCTGCCCCTAAGATGCCATTTTCCCATCCACCTTTCCTTAGTTACCTGACTACTTTGCCTGCCACCCCGTTTTGACTTTGTATCCATTTGCAGAAGCTATAGATTAATTCACGCCTTAACAGGGGATGTGTACTAAAGGTTGACGACAGGCAGGGGTTGCTGTGCCAAGGACAGTGGCCCCACATACAGCGTTGCAAAATGGCATCAACTAGAAAGGACAATAAGATGCTTATAGGAGCCGGAAAGACATAATTCTGGTCGAGACCTCACGCCCCTCTGCTTGGATCGGCAGACCGGACGCCAGCGGTGGGTTTTGGAAGTAGGAATATCTGCGAATAAATGAATTCATTGATTTGGCAAGAAGCAGGATAAATGTGCCAGAAGTCCTAGCAGTAGGTTTCTTAATATTTCTCAGGTCAGGTGACTGGTGGTTTGTAAAGGTTAGGTGTCTGGAGTGCAGGTCAGGTCAGTAAGGTGGGGACACAATAGGTTGTGTATGCTGTTTTCCTTGACTTGCAAGCGAAGGAATGAACAATGCCGAAATTGATGTGTGATCCTGGTTTCTCTGAAAATGCTAGTGCTGTGACTCAGACATGTGGCTCAAAGCTGGTGCACCACCAAGCTTGTGAGTGGCTACCTCTTGAATGCCCCAACACACAACCCAAAATAAGGGGTAAGGCATTTTAGGAGTAGGTTCATAGTATAAGTTGTACAGAGGCAAATTAAATTGTTTGAGTGGTACTAAAATTAGGTATAGACATGGTCAACCAAAGGCACTACTAGAAGGTAAACCATAGTACTAGATATGAATTTCTTGATGTCTGACAGTCGCAGAAGGGAAAGGTGAATCCGGGCAATCAGTTGTATGCTAAATGGATAGAGGAAGTACCAATTAGACAGTATGCATTGAAGACTAGGGTACAAATGGAATCCAATAAAAAGGGCACATTACATTGTTAATGAACAAGGGGGCAAAGTCATATAATTCAGTCATTCACCCTGGTATGGCCCCAAATAGTAAATGAGAAACAGGATGATAGAAAAGATGTTGACAATGTAATATTTGCTTCTCCATCATATGACACATGTGTGTTCGAAACATATGTTCTGCTGACTGCATTAGCCAATAAAGGACACAAAGCATCCAAACAAAAACTTCAGTTATGTGGTGAAAGAGTGCATTACCTAGGGCACCGTTTCCTAATGGGGCCAAGACCTATTGCCCTCTCTAGGAAAAGAACTGTATACGTGTGATGAATTGCCATCTTGTAAGGGTGTGAAAGTCCTGGCTTTTTGTACTTTTATCAAACTATAAAACGATGCAGGTAATTCCATCTCTGAAAGGGTAATCTGCTGAACAGATTCACCTTTCAAATGCTGCATGCCAGAAGCATACAGTGTATCTGTGTCCTGGTGCATCACTATCCTCATTTGCAGCGTCTGCTCCACCAGTTGTACAGAGCAGGTCCAGCAGTCACAGCTGCTCATTTAACCACTGCAGTGACAGCCAATGATCTGCAGTGAAGGGGCTGCATTTAAGATATGAACCACTGTCCCAAAACTAGTATGATCATACGTAGCCCAAGCTGCTGACAGGGTAAACTCTGAAGATAAGCTATGCCTCAGTTAAGGCATGGTGCATGGCACTACTTATAATCATTGCAGCCACATCCAATTTGATATCACCCATGTGTCACCCCCTGTGATCCAAGCTCAGATGTGGAATTTGTTGTGTATTTTGGCCAGACAGACTGAGCCTTCCAAATGACAGGAGGGGAACCTGAATGGCGATGATTCTTCATTTACCTCTTTGTGAGGGTTGGTAAAACCCTTCACCAGAGACATCCACACAAACAGCAGCTTACCCTGGGCCCTGACTTCAAAGGAGCACACCCATTCAAAGGGAGTAACCTCACACCAGTTTACTGCATTTCTAAAGGCATTTGTACCCAGTCAAAAGGGAATTGTGTGGGGTTAAAGTAGACAGGATGGCACTTTACAGTGCAAATCATCCTGGAATCATCTTTTGAACTCCAACCTGTGAAGAAGATTTCATTCGCACCATGCTGGGAGAGCAGTACTTTCCAGAGTACTCCAGTTGTGAGGTGAACGCAGGTGCTCTAAGGTAGAGGCAGGCTCTGTCCCTTAACCATCCCCAGGGACCATTGAGGTGTGAATCTGCTGCTGGAACTAGACGTGTCTCTCTGCCAGCCACAATGGTACCCAGTACCTCACATTGTTGAAGGGCCTTTGCTTTTATTTTTCAGCCTGCCTCATGTTTGGGAGCCCGAGCACACAAACCCATCTTGTCTCTGAGTCCCTGGAGTGTGACTCACAGCAACCTGAGAAGTGACCTGTTGCTGGAGCAAGGCCTGCCTTTCTGCCAACCAGAGTGGTATCCTGGACCTCAGCATGTTGAAAGACCTCTTCAGTTGTGTGCCAGCCGCCCCATGTTTGGGAGCACAAGAAAAAGAGTCATCTTGTACTTAAGCCCATGGATTGGAACAGGAGCCTACTGTTTTTGCCATTGAACTACTTGGAGCCATTTGCCTAGAACCATGTGACACGTTTGAACCACCAGGACATTCTGTTGCTGCCATTTGCACTCTTCCGATCTTCGTACAAGCGCCAAGAAGTCTTGATTGGCACTGCTGGACCACCAAGAACCATATAAAAGGTGTTATTAACTGGCCCCTTGGTCCATTTTTGTTTCATAGAGGCTGCCTAAGTCATTTGATTCGTTTTTGCAACCTCAAGAAACTTCCTTTTTGAACATGTTGGTCTTTTAATTGCCTTTCCTCCCCCTGTCTCATTACCCAGAGTGCTGCATCTATTGTGTTTTTGCATACTCTGTGTTCCTTCCTCAGTTGTGCAGTTTTACAGTGTTTTCGAGTTAGTTATTATTTTGCATGGTGCGTTTAATTAAAATATATATTTTAAAAGAACCTTCATTGGACATTCCTTTATTTTGGACTGTTATGCGTTGCTGATTGTGTTGCTACTGAACCACATTCACAACCCTCTTGAGAGTACATCCTTTCCACTGCCCACATTTCCACAACAGGGGAAGGAGGTATAACTGTGCCTGTTTAACCTATACGTTTGTGTTGGCTCTTAGTTGGTAGAAGTGTGGGCACTTTAGCCTTTACTCCTGCAGGGCAGAGGTCAAGTTGTCACAATAAAAAAAATCTGAAACACCAGACTGCTACACCAAGGGTATGTAGAGATTGTGCAAGTGTTGCAACACAATACAAAGGCCAACACTGTATAAGGTCTCCAAGGAAGAAAAACATAGGTTGGACCAGTGGATAGGGAGTGACACAGCTCACTATCTAAATTAATACATTATACAAATGTTATTAAATGAATCCAATACACCAATAACCCTACATCTGTATGTTATACTAAAAAACATTATCACTATCGCCTACTGTATGACTATAAACCTCCTGCCTTTCTGCACTCTTATTTACTTTATTTATTTACTTCCAATTGTACTATTGTATGACTGTAAATGTAACCTTTAACATATATGTACCTGTTCATTCTAAGATATGCACCCGGTTGCCTTCGGGTCTGGAGCGCTATACAAATAAATAAAATACAAATACAAATACTTCTCATGCTCACAATTCTTCACAACTCATATCCAAATTCTCTCCCTGCTTCTCGTCCATGCCATTTCACTGGCAGACCTCTCAAATCAAGCTTCATTTGATAATATTTGAAGAATCCCGTTACACACGGCCTTCTTATTCCTATTCTGTCTTACTACCAAACTCACATGTCATGCTTCAGGCCATCATGAGTACATCATGTAAATTACCAGCATTGGGCTCATTATGTCAGATAAATGCATTTTTTCTTTCCTTTCCCATGGTATTTGTTATCACTTTTTCAACTTCATTAAGTGGTCCAATTGATTCAATCCAACGTTTTTGTAAAGGTAGCTTAATCTATGACTGCCTCTGCTCTCTAGTATTGCTCACTATGTTTGAAATATCACCTTGTTCTTAAATTAATAGAAATAAAAATTAAAGTCCTACTGCCTTCCAGGACTTATTAGACAACTAGCATTTAGTGTGGCAACGAAAACATAGTGCAGTAACTTACATCTACTGCTTAGAATCTCTTCTTGCCTACCAAGAATTAAAGTTCATTCATTCGCCCCCTGCACTTCCCCCTCGATCCCTTTGGGCCCTGAGCAAAGAGGAGTACTTATCTCGTGTGGGCGAGGGGCCGGGCTGCTGCTCGGGTGGGGCTGGGCCCCTCGCGTGTAGTTTTTCTGGAGCTCCGGTCCACACGTCTTGTCGGCATGGAGTCTCAAGCGCAAGCCCCGTGCTCGGGGCTCTGCGCATGCGCGATGGGGCGGCCGCGCCCTTCCTGGTTCCTGATTGGCCCAAAACGTCCCTGGGCATGCTGGGGATTGTAGTCCTTTGGCGCCGGCTGCTGGGAAACGCAGTCTTTAGTCCCTTTCTCCTGCACATGGGGCAAAGCAGCCTTTTGTATGGTTGCATCTTTGTTTGTCTCTCCCCTCCAGTGCCCAAAACAGTACCCACAACACCCCTACGCCTAGCCTGTCCTTGTCTCTGCCTACCTGAGTCCCTGACAGTACTCCCCCTCCCACAGAAGGCAGTTGTTCCGGGTTTACTAGGATAATTCCTGTGAAAAGCACGCAGCAACCTGGGGGCATGTACATGCTGGGAGGGTTCCCAAGTGCGTTCCTCAGGGCCATACCCCACCCAGTCAATGAGGTAAAACACCTGGCCCTTTTTATCTTGTTTAGAGTTCAATATTGCTCGAACCTCGTACTCAGGTTCCCCTTGCACCATAACGGGAGGTGGTTTTCTAGCAATTGTCCCATGTGGAGCGGGTTTCAGGAGGGAAGTGTGGAAAGTGGGATGTACCTTCATTTGGGGAGGTAAGGTCAATTTAGCTGCAACAGGGTTCACAATTTTAACTATTGGGAATGGACCCAAATATCGGGGTTGTAATTTCCTGGGTCCTTCCATGCGAAGGTTGCGAGTGGATAACCACACTCTATCTCCTACACAGTAAAGTGGGCTGGGTCGACGACGCTTATCTGCATAGCGCTTATATGCGTCCTTGGCCTTTGTGAGATTCTCCTGCACCTCCTTCCAAACCTGCTCTATGCCCAACCGTTGTCCAGCCAACGTAGGCAATTCAAATCCTGAAACTGGAATGGCCACTGGGAGGATCCGTGGATGTCGCCCATAAAGGCAGTAGAACGGAGTCTTTTTGGTGGATGCATGTGTGGCGTTATTATATGCCAATTCTGCCAACCAAGTATGCTGGACCCAGGTTGTCTCCCTACTTGTGGCAAAACACCGTAAATACTGCTCTAGGCATTGATTCACGCGTTCTGTCTGGCCATCTGTCTCGGGATGGTATCCGGACGACAAGCGGACTTCCATTCCCAGAATCTTGCAAAACTCACGCCAGAAGCGAGAGGTGAACTGTGGACCCCTATCTGTGACCACACAATAGGGAAGGCCATGAAGGCGGACTATGTTTTGCAGAACTAATTCGGCAATTGCACCAGCAGTCGGGACTCCCTTACATGGGATGAAGTGAGCCATTTTCGAAAAGGTATCCACAATTACCAATACAGAAGTGAATTCCTGAACCTCGGGAAGATCCACAATAAGGTCCATGGTGATCGTATGCCATGGCACCGAAGGGGTCGGTAGAGGATGAAGGAGCCCAGCAGGTTTTTGGTGACTAGCTTTATTTCGAGCACACACCTCGCATTGAGACACATACTGCAGAACATCGTGCCGCCACTTGGGCCACCAGAAATGTCTAGCCACCAACTCCTGAGTTTTTGACTTTCCCGGGTGTCCTGCCAATGACGAATCGTGGCACCAAGATAAGGCCTTTTCCCGTAGTTGCTTAGTGGGCAAGTACAAGGCTGACCCATGGTAGGGGAGTCCCTCAACGAAAGTATTCTGAGGATCTTGTTTGCACCACTGATGAACGTCCTGCATAGTGAGGTCTTTTAATACGGCCTCAAAGAAATCAGAAGTAGCTCCAACGATACGTGTTGGGGGAATAATAGGTTGTGGTGTAATGCCTGCCTCTCGCTCTGCTGACTCGGGATATCGTGACAATATGTCTGCCTTTCGATTGTTGGCTCCGGGTCTATACGTTATGATGAAATCAAACTCGGCAAAGTATTGAGCCCATCGCAATTGGCGCGGGCTCAACGTCTTGGCGGTTCTTATAAACTGGAGGTTACGATGGTCCGTTATGATCGTGGTGGTATGACGTGCCCCCATCAGGTAGTGTCGCCACTCACCAAGAGCTGCCTTAATTGCCAACAATTCCCGATCGGCAATGATATAGTTCTGTTCAGCTGGGAGTAGTTTCCTTGAGAAGTAGGCCACGGGATGTAGCAGGCCTGTCTGAGGATCCCGCTGGGACAGGATAGCACCTAGAGCGTAGCTAGAGGCGTCCGTTTCCACTACAAAAGGTCTAGACAAATCCGGGTGTTTCAGTACCGGGGCGTCGGTGAAGGCCTTTTTGAGCTGTCGAAACCCCTGGTCGGCCGATGTGTCCCACTCAAAAGGGCAGCCTTTACGGAGAAGCTTCGTGATTGGAGTGACCAATGCAGAAAAGTTCTTTACGAAGCGTCTGTAGAAGTTCGCAAACCCCAGGAATGACTGAATCTCTTTCACACTGGTAGGGGGAGCCCAATCCAAGATTGCCTGCACCTTTTTCTTGTCCATTTGTACGCCGGTTGGGGTCAGGAAGTAGCCTAGAAATTCCACGGTGGTACAATGGAACTCGCACTTCTCCAGTTTTGCATAAAGGTGGTATTCTCGCAGCTTTTGCAAAACTGCGCGTACATGTTGGACATGTTCCTGGAGATTTTGAGAATATATTAGGATGTCATCTATGTACACTACCGCACATACGTCTAAATATTCTCTAAGGACCTCATCCAGGAAGTGTTGGAAGGCAGCGGGGGCGTTACAGAGACCGAATGGCATAACCTGATATTCGTACAATCCGAACTTGGTCCGGAAGGCGGTTTTCCATTCGTCTCCCTCACGCACCCGCACAAGATGGTAAGCGCCTCGAAGGTCCAACTTGGTGTAGATTGTCGCGTCCCTAACTTGATCCAAAAGAACCGGGATGAGAGGAAGCGGATAACGGTTCTTAATGGTTATCTGGTTCACTCTGCGGTAATCTATGCAAGTCCGGAGTTCTCCAGACTTCTTCGGTACGAAGAACAAAGGGGAGGACACTGGCGAATTAGAGTGGCGAATAAATCCATTCTTTAAATTCATAGCTACGTACTCTTGGAGGTGATTGTTTTCTGCCTCCGTTAGGGCATATATACGACTACACGGTAGAGTAGCCCCAGGCTCCAGATCAATTCTGCAGTCAAAGGGCCGATGTGGGGGTAATGATTCTGCAGCTTGTTTGTTAAACACGTCCATGAAATCTGCGTATTCTTGGGGTATACTTTCGAGACGCATTTCCTGCTTAACCGAGACGTTGAGAGCACACACTGAAGGTGTACTTTCTTGCCGGCAATGTTCAAGACAATGCGGTGAGTCCAGACTGATTGACCCTGTGGTCCAATGAATTTGGGGGTTATGCTTTTTTAGCCACGGTAATCCCAAAATCAGCCCAAATTGCGGGGCGGCAATGATATCAAAGGCAATGTTTTCCCTATGCCAAGCTCCGCATTGTAACGTCACCAAACAAGTGTTATGTGTTATGGGCCCTGAGCTGAGAGGAGTGCCGTCTACAGCACGTACAGGTTCCGGGTCTGCCTTTTGCTGTACTGGGATACCTAAGGTAACCACGTACTGGACATCAATAAAATTACCTGTCGCTCCCGAGTCCACAAACATAGTGACCTGTTTCTTTTGTGTTTGGAACTCCAAACAACCCGTCAAGGTGACATGCGTAGCATAGTTCGAAATGCCTGCCATTGGGGCCCTACTACTCAACAGGCTCGATCGGGTGACCCCCACTACCGACGAGCCGAAGCGTTTCCCTGGGTCTTGGGCTTGCTTGGGCATTCACGAACAAAGTGCCCAGCCTTGCCACAGTACATACAGAGACCGTCCTTCCTCCTTTGTTCCTTCTCCTCTTTAGTGAGGGGACCTCGAACTGAACCTATCTGCATCGGTTCTTCCCCCTCAGATCTGGCCGCCACCCCCCGGGATCCCCTATACAGATCCAACCGAGGCACGGGTCGTGAATCTCCCTTTCGTTTATCGCCCCGCCTTTCTGCCATTCGATGGTCAAGCCGTAAGGCCAGATCAATCATCTCTGAACATCCCCTTGGCTGTGGATCTACCTGGGCAATAAGGTCTTTGATGTCATCCCTCAAACCTTGATAAAAGAGGGACATCCGCTTATCACGGGGCCAGTCGGCTTCCGCTACCAGCCGATTGAAATGAGTGACGTATGTCACTAATTCCTTAGACCCCTGTTTGAGGCTTAACAGTTCCCGATCCTTGCAAAGGGTGGCGGCTCGCCGGTTAAATATTTTCTCGAATTCCGCCAGGAATTCATCCCAGTCATAAAGAATGGCATGGTCTTTTTGGACTAATGGGTTTGCCCATGCCGCAGCGTCCCCTGTGAGGTACGAAATTACAAACGCCGTTCGGGACTGAACAGACCGAAAGGCTGCAGTCTTGGTCAGAAAATGGAGACGACACTGAGTAATAAAAGTGGTAAACTTTTGTGGGTCTCCAGCGTAGCGCTCAGGAGGTGCCAACGGAACTATTGCCTCCGGACTTACGTGTACCTGCACCGGAGTGGGTGGTTGGGTAGGTAAGGGCGCTGTCTGAGCCGCTAAACTGCGCACCTGTGCGGACAGGGTGGCGTAGTCCTGTCTAGACGCTGCCAGTTCACCTTGTAAGTCCTGCAGGGCTTTGGCTATTTCTTCCATGGTTTCAATGGGGGCTGGCCACGTAGCTCGGGCACCTGAATATTACGTGGGCTTGCGCTTCTGTCACGAAGTCCAGAATCCAAGGCGCAGGAGCGACGCAGTACCAACCACCCCCACTTTGGTCGTGGAGCCCGCAAGTCAGAGCTTACACGGGTTTCCTGGACCAGAGCAGGGAAGGAGGGTTAGGGTCTCGATGATTGGATAGGTAGGGGGAATTAGGTAAACCGGATTGAGGGTGAGGTAGAGGTTATGGGTGGGAATGGGGAGTTCTACAGGGAAAGTTTGGTTGCTGCTCACTTTTATTCTGGTGTTCTCAGCCCTTACTAACTACTTGTACATAAGCACCAATTTGCACATAAGAACAGTTTAACTCTGCCTAACCCTAAGTCATCGGAACAGTACAGGAGTTAGCATGCAACTTAGCTCTGGTCTTCTGTGTCCTGTCCATGAAGAGCAGTCACGTCCTTGGCACGTCTGAAGGGTTGTTTTCAAAAGGTCCAAGCTAAAAGAAATTAACAAGCATTAGAACATGCCCTCTGTTATTGTCTGCATTCACCTCATGCAGACTCACTCACACAGACACACTCTCTAATGCCCCCCTCAAGACCTGTATAGTGCTATTGCACTATGCTACGCAAGCGATCTCCTTGCAGATCCCTGCAAACATGTTCAAATGCACAAGCAATCTTCCTGCAGACCCTCGTGATCGATTTGTGCCCCTAAACTGTGGTAGGTGTCTCCGGTGCTGTGTTTTCGCCTCACGGATATGCTATGGTCTCCAAGAGGCGGAAACACCCCAAATGGCCAAACGCCCGTGCACAGGTCAATGTATCCCAAAAGAATGCCGCCGGCACATTGAGCGCCGAAGTTCTAAAAACTTAGCTTTTCGTAGCTGTGCAGGGGCTCTGGGGTGGCAAGCATTCGCCCCCTGCACTTCCCCCTCGATCCCTTTGGGCCCTGAGCAAAGAGGAGTACTTATCTCGTGTGGGCGAGGGGCCGGGCTGCTGCTCGGGTGGGGCTGGGCCCCTCGCGTGTAGTTTTGCTGGAGCTCCGGTCCACACGTCTTGTCGGCATGGAGTCTCAAGCGCAAGCCCCGTGCTCGGGGCTCTGCGCATGCGCGATGGGGCGGCCGCGCCCTTCCTGGTTCCTGATTGGCCCAAAACGTCCCTGGGCATGCTGGGGATTGTAGTCCTTTGGCGCCGGCTGCTGGGAAACGCAGTCTTTAGTCCCTTTCTCCTGCACATGGGGCAAAGCAGCCTTTTGTATGGTTGCATCTTTGTTTGTCTCTCCCCTCCAGTGCCCAAAACAGTACCCACAACACCCCTACGCCTAGCCTGTCCTTGTCTCTGCCTACCTGAGTCCCTGACACTGTTAGCCAATCAGGAAGCACAGAAAACAGGCTGGATTTATTGTTAGAAGCACGCAAATCGGAATTCCCAAGTGTTATGTGGCCTTAGTTCTGTGCCTTACTTGCATCCAACTCTCTCACATGCTGCTTTTATCACCTACAAAAAAAATCACACATGGGCGCTGAAGGCTAGGCAAAGTTTTAACAATTAGAAAAACTCACTTACCTCCATTCCTGTATAAGCTGCTACAATGACAGGAAGACCACCTTTGTGATTAAAATTGAAACTATTTGCAATGGTATTGCAATAGCAGTCAGCCAAGTTTCCCGTATGCAGGCCTCTCCCCCACCGCCACTGCCTAGGTCCATCTGGTCCTCCTTCCCTGTGTTCTGCGAATGTGACATTTCCGAGGCCATCCAGCGCCTCAAATCCGCCTCTCCTGCTGACCCTATACTGCCTACGTTGCTTAAAGACATCTCGGACGAGGTTATTTCCCATATCACAGCGGCAGTTAACATGTCATTCTCTGAGGGCTTTATTCCCAGCCCTTTGAAACATGCACTGGTCATATCTCTGCTGAAAAAGCCCACTCTTGATCCTGGGCTGCTTGAAAATTTTGTCCCATCTCACTTCTCCCTGTATTGATGAAGGTCATGGAGGCCCTGGTTTCTCCTCTTTTGTCCTCCTTCCTGGAATCCTCAGGTTGTTTTGACATCTTTCAATCAGGTTTTCGCCCTGATAGGGGTACTGAATCGGTACTCAAATCCGTACTTGACGATCTCGCCCGCCTAGTTGACCAGGGTGGAGTGGGAGCAGTACTGCTGCTGGATTTATCCACGGCTTTCGACAGTTGATCATACCATACTTATGTCCAGTTATCGGAAGTCAGGAAATCCAACAATGTTTTAAATTGGTTTTCAGCCTTTCGTTCTCAGTCCGTTTCCCTCCCCCCTTTCTGCTCTAAACCGAAGGGCTTAATTGTGGGGTTTCGCAAGGCTCTGCTTTCTCCCCTATACTTTTAACATATATATCAGATGCCTCCTCCTTCTCATCCGATTCCACGGATTTAGATTCTACTCCTATACCGATGAAACCCAGCTGCTAGTTCGTCTTGATCTCACCCGTCCTGACACTGATGCCCGGCTTAGGAGTTGTATGGAGGACCTGGGAGCATGGATGGCCTTAAATTCACTGAAGCTTAACGGGAACAAGATAGAGGTCTTGGTTGTGGGCACTACCAGTCCTCTTTCCTACTGGACCCCTGACTTCTGGCCCTCCTCTCTTGGGCCGTTTCCACTTCCATCCACCTTTGTAAAAAATCTTGGGGTTAAGCTTGCCTCTTCTTTATCTATGGCTGATCAGGTTGCTGCTGTAAGTAAAACTGGTCATTTTAAATTCTGTGTATTGAGGAAGGTCCTTCCCTTCATTCCTGCCCAATTCCACGCTCCTGTGGTTGCGGCTCTAGTTTTGAGTACAGTTGACTACTGCAATTCACTGTATCTGAGCCAACCTGCCTTTATTATTAATCGACTTCAGCTGCTAGAGTAGTCTCCTGCCCCCCCCCCCTCGAACTCACATGTCACCTGTACTCAGAGAACTTCACTGGCTTCCTGTGGAGAAGCGCATTTTGCTTAAATCACTGTGCATTTTTCACCGCGCCTTTTATAAACAAGGCACTGAGTACCTCCAGGAAAAGTTCTCCCATTACGCACCTTCACGTGCCCTCTGATCTGAGTCGGCTCTTCTGCTATCGGTCCCCCGTATCAGGCTGGCTAGGATGGGGGGACGTGCGTTCTCTGTGGTGGCCGCTAGTTCCTGTGTACAGACTCCTGTTTATGCTACGTGCCACTACTGACCATCTTTCTTTTCGTCGATCTCTCAAAACCCTGCTCTTCTAGTCCCATGTTATCTCCCGCCTCTCTCAGCGCCATGGTGCCCTTGGGTGTACGTGCGCTTTAAAAATGTGCCTAACATAACATAACCATTTTCAGTGCTGGTTATGATGATGTAATCAACACTTTAAACAGACTCCCTCCCATGGAAGTGGGGTCACAGAAAATAAGTTAAGTGAGTTTTTAAAAATATATTTTGTCTATTCTTTAGCACCCATGTTTGCTTATTCAGATCCTAAACTTGGCTCTGACCCTTAATTTGGTTGGCAGGCCATAACTGGCTGGTTGTATGTATTTTGGCGGCTGTAGACTAAAAGTTAACTTTGCAGATCCTAGTATTTATAACTTGATGTGGGCTAAACAAGAGGATTTATCAGAATTAGGAATTCAAATCTATATTGACAGTGGAGGTAAACATTGCCATATACATGACCAATGGTAACTACCTAAAACAGCTCATTGCTCCAGGCAGGTAATCTGAGAAGTTCCTTTGAGGAACTCAACTCCTACATCAGTGGATACAATTACAAACCTGAACCATGGGGCACCAGAGAAAGCAATAACTTGCCCTCGTCAGATTGAGCTATCTGCTCAAACCAGAAATCCAGTTTATAATAATCCTAGACACCATATTTGATTGCTGACCCAAATACCCACAAAATCTTATGAAAATCATTTCACAGTTTTCTCCTGGAACATTGTTGGCCTAAACGGATATCTGGGCGACCCTGTATTTGTATCAAATATATCAGAGTTTGAGATTATTCTGTTCCAGGAGACCTGCTTGATTTCCTCCCCAACACAAAGTAATTTTTGATGGTTTTATCCCACAGCAAAAAAATCCAGGGTGGAAGGAATAACGGGGGACTGTTGTGGCTAACTAGTTGTACTCAGACTGTACACTCATATACTCATCAGATACACGTTTGATTAATCACATTATGGTACTGGAAGGAGTAAACTTGAATAACTTTTAAAATGCATACCAGGAATATGGCGTGGGTCAAGAGAACACAAATCTTTTACAAGCGGTGCATGACCAACTGAATCAGTGGAAAACCACAGATATTAATCACATTCTGGTTCTAACTGGGCAGACTTTAATCTGAGGCTGAGTGACTACTCAGGCCCTGAATCTCTAATAGATGAGGAAGCCAGTGTCTAAAACTACTGCAAATAGTATTAATGAAACCGGTACCTCGTAGGGGTGGTCAACTGCTACTACTGTATTTGACTGAAATCGGTCTGTGCTTGGTGAATCTAGAGTGTGTGACTGGGGCTATCTGCTATCTGCTTCACTTCACTATAATGAATCGCCCTGAGAGTAAACCGATTCCTCTCATCCCAACTCTTAAAGATGTAAAGAGACCAGGTGCAAGAACCCCCTCCCTTCCAAATCATTTACACAGGTGCAAACATTGGAAACTATAGAGAAAGAGAGCATTTCCTGACTTTTTATTCATGATTCCTGAAATTGAAGAATGTTCGCCTAATCATATACAAAGTTGTAGAACTGTTGTGATTTATGATAGCCTAATGTAGTTATCCATTCATTTTATCGGAAACAAAACAAAGGATGGTTTATGGGGGGGCACCCCAAATTTAAAAAAAAAAAAACAAATCAGTGTTTTCTGTGATTTGTCCACTATGAGATTTATCACCCTGTAATTGTGGTCAGTAAGATCACATATAACCCCTAATGTTCACTGCCAGAAATGTATTGAGCACCAGGTGTCGACCATTGACTGCTTTAAATAATCATACTGCTTCAAACAATTATTGATGCTGGTAGACCAAAAACTGTACATATGTACAGAATAGCCTTTTGAAAAAATGTAAATATCAACATAGAGATATGCTAACTATTACTTAAGCCAGAGCATATTATAAACAACAACAAAAAAAAACAATACACAAAGCCAAAATAGCTTGGCACTGCTCTTCATGGCTAGAGTTGGAATCAGCAGCACGTAGAAGGAATATAAGATGTTGCTGGAAGTTACTCATGCCCTATGGGGAAACATAGACAACAGGACAACTCTGCCTATGTGTCTGATACAAAATGGATTTAACATTTTGACTCACTGTATAATTCTAGTAATTCTAAGCTTCTAGTGATTTGTCTTAATGACCTATAGAATAACAATACCAAAGAAACTGTCAAATGTACTTGTGGAGACGTTATCCTGGCCTTGTTGAGGCCAATAAGGTGCAAAGCACCCGGTGCTGATTTGATTCCCACAGAGTATAACTTAGCAATGTGTGCTCCTGTCTTTATTATAATTTTTAACTCAATCTCCAATGACCATATATTTCCAGCCAGAAGGGGTCAAACTATTATTGAACCCTTCATCAAAATGCTAAATAGTTTGGGTGGATGATCGGCAATAGATTACTTGCTTGGGCCAGTTTAAATAAGATTCTTGCTGCTGAACAATATGGTACTTAACCTTAGATGATTGCTTGACAAATACTGTTTGCAACTAACAACGGGGGTCCTGGGAGAATCTCTGCCAGACATGAGTCCTGGTTACAAGAGCCTTACCCAGAGTCTTTAGCTCACTATCTTTTACAGAGAAGAAATATCTCAAACAAATACTGTTTGGCTTAAATCCCCATTACATTTCAGATGTATGTTTTTTTTTAAGTTCAGCATTTGTCATGTCAACCATTCAAAGTTATGGGAATTGCTTTCAGCTCTAGGCCTGCCAAAACCACTACTGATACTCCTAATGTCTTTTCATGAGAATTTGACGGTCAGGGTACTGTGAGTGGTCAGAAATGTGAGGAAGACAACTTTGTAAAGGTTTTTCATAAGATGCCATTTATTAACTTAAAAGGGTTTGACACACACCTCACTATCCATACCCTGATGAGGATTCCCCCGCCCATCAAAATAAACAAATGGGAATACTTTAACAAAAGGGATCTGTCCCTCACACTTATACATGCAACAAACATATAACAGGAATATTGGCAATTCAAATTTATAACAAAAATAACAGTTGTGTCCAACATAAACCTAATAACTGTTTCTCCTAGTAACCTTGGTAGTGTCCCTTCCCCTGATTCAAAGCAGGAGTTTCTATTAACAGTTCAAAATTTGTAAAGTTCAATTTTAAAACAAAGTTCTGCTGAAAAGGTTCTCCTTGCTCCAAAGGTCTCGCACTTGGACTTACCAACAGTTCAAAAGAAATTACAAATCTTTGTCTATCCACCTGTAGCAAAGAGTTCAACACAACTTATTCTTAGGAAAATAAAATCACATCATCATCTAAGGCAACAGCAATGTTTTGTCAGGATGATTCCACAATAGTCCAAAAGATACTGCAGTGGCCTTGCCACTTCTTCTTCTTCACAGGCTTTAACCACAACATAGTACTTCAATAAATTCTTCCTGGTCCACTAACCTGCCAGGACTACCACTACAAAGTCCCTGCACTGATATACTCTCCTGCCAGTCTAACATTTCCCAACACTACTACAAGTACCTATGTGGTAAAGTTCACTTCAAACAACTTAGTAAAGTCTTTTGACTTCCAACAAAATCAGTATCAGCTACTTCTTCTGGGAAAACACGAAACACATCAGTACCATTTTTTCAACCCTTGCGATTGCTACATGCATTGCAGTTATGCTCCTCCTGAATGCTTTCTATCAGGAGGGAAGCGCTCCTGCCACTCTTGTTTTCCCACTCTTAAATCAACCAATTGTGTATAAAGGCTTTCCATCACACGTATTCTTCTCTGGCTTAGACAAGGCTTGTGTGGGTCTTTTCCAACTATTGTCGAATCCTCTCTTTGGCAGTAGGTGTTACAATTGGCTTGCTTTGAATTTCCCTTTCTTGGCCTTGGCAATATTGGTTCTTATTAAATTGCTTTATAGTTGCCCTCTTTTCGTTTTGAAGCCATCCATCGGGAGATAAGAGATGCAGCTCCACATACCACCTGGATATAAGGTAAGCCTCCAGGGCTTACACTGATGCAATTTCGCATGTGAGCGTGAACATTCTGAAAGTTACTGAAAATTGCGCACTTTATTATGCTGGAGCAGCAGTCTTTTAATGGCCATTTGAATGAAAGCCTTATCCTGGCAAAGGTCTGCCTTCTTCAAACTACACCTATGCCTATTGGTGCTACATGGCTATTCCAAGATGGCTCCCCTGTATGCCCTGGAGTGCTGGTGCCTGTGTCTCTTGCTGTGATTCCTGATTGGTAGGGGCCAGGTTCTTACTGGCCTATGGGAGAGCCGGCCTGCCCTCCAAGGCCCACTCCTGGCCCCGGTCAGCTACCTGTCTGCTACAGGTATGCCTTGGCTGCGCCTGTGTTGCTGTGTGTGCCCCCCAGCCACCTAGGGTCGACTGTGTTGCTGTGAGTGCCCCCCACCACCCATATGGTCGCCTGTGTTGCTGTGAGTCCCCCTCCCCCTATGGTCACCTGTGTTGCTGTGAGCGCCCCCACCCCTCCTATGGTCACCTGTGCTGGTGTGAGTCCCCGCCACCCCCCCTATGGTCACCTGTTTTGCTGTGAGTGTCCCCCACCCCCTCTATGGTCGCCTGTGTTGCTGGAGTATCCCCTGCCTCCCTATAGTTGCCTGTATTGCTGTGAGGGCCCCCACCCCCTATGGATGCCTGTGTTGCTGTGAGTGCCCCCCAATACCCTATGGTTACCTGTGTTGTGTGAGTACCCCCCCACACTCACTCTTGTTGTGCTCACCCTCCCTTTCCCCTCTCCTCCAAGCCACACCCACCTAATCTGACTTTCTGCATTTGTATGCTGCTGCCACCCTGCAAAATGGGGCTAGGCAACATGTTTGTGCTACCTAAACTGACTCTGCATTTGTATGCTGCTGCCACCCTGCTACATGGGGTTGGGCAACATGTTTGTGCCACCTAAACTGTCTCTCTGCATTTGTATGCTGCTGCCGCCCTGCAACATGTTTGTGCCACCTAAACTGACTCTGCATGTTTATGCTGCTGCTGCCCTGCAACATGGGGTTAGGCAGCTCGTTTGTGCCACCCAAAATGACTTTCTGCATTTGTATGCTGCTGCTGCCCTGCAGCATGGGGTTAGGCAACCTGTATGTTTCTGCAAGCACTTATGTAACTAAGAATGCCACCCTGCAACATGGGTATGTTTTTGTACATTTTTTAAAGCATTTATATAACTAAGTAAGCCTTCTGTAACAGCACCGTGATGCCTTAGGGTTATTGTGCGCTTTATAAATTCAAATACATAAAAATAAAATGGTGGTTATTGTAGCCTTCTTTCAATATTGCCTTCTTTTGGCTTTGGCAAATACTTCATCCTTTGTGCCATTTTGGGATCCTTAGGAATTGGCGTCGCCAGGACAGTGGAGATCGTATTGATACAGTTCCCCCAGAAGAATTGTAACACCTGACAGTCCCAGATCATATGGTAGAAGGTGGCCGGCTCAGTTTTGCATCTAATGCATGTGCCATCCTCAGATCCCCCCCGCCCCCCCATCTGGCCATCGCGAATAATAAGAGCGATGAAGGATTCTCAGTTGTATTAGTCTGAGCTTGGTTTCTATCCTTATTTCCCTAGGGGACATTCATGCATCTATCCAGTCTTCAGGTGCCAGTTCACCTAGGTCCCTTTCTCACCTTTCTTTGAGCCCATCGGGAGGACATTGGTCTCAATGGGAGAGCGGGGGGTATACTTGTTGTGTCAGGGAACTGGGTGCGGATGGCATGAGCCAGCTGCGCATGCCGAAACTGGTCCATAGGTGCCAAGTCGAATTGCTCTTGCATGATCTCAAAGTCTAGTAGGTGACCCCCCTGGATCACATGTGATAGTGTATGTATCCCTTTTGCTCGCCAGTGTTCAAAAGAGCCAATTTGAACTATTTTCGGGAGGTGCGCGTTCTGCCATATGGGTTGGGATAGTGTTGGTTTCCCTTTCCAGCCGACCAGTTTGTGTGCATCCTGCCAAGCACGGCAGATATGGTGCATCATTTTTGGTAACGTCGGGAGTTGGTTGTTGGTGGCATACATGATCCACAGCGGGGTTGTTGGGGACATGGTCTCTATTTCAATACGGATAAGTGGTAGTGTGAGGTCTGCGTGTATCCAATTGTTTACCAGCCCGATCTGTGTTGCAAGGTAATACGTACGTATGCAGGGTAGACCGATGCCTCCCTCCCATACCGATCTCTGGAGCATGTTAAGGGCAATTCCGGGTTGTTTGCAACCCCCTAGCAGTTCGCGAAGGTTTTTGTCAATAAGTGTGAAATTTTCCCGGGAATGGTGAGTGGGGCGTTTTGGAGACCATACAGGAGCCTGGGGAGGGTCATCATCTTGAATAGTGTGGCTCTACCCATTAGCGATAGGGGGAGTGATTGCCAGTGGGAGGCATCCCTATTAAACCGCTCTATTACTGGCTGAAGGTTGAGTTGGAGGAACCCTTCTAGTGTCGGGTCGAGCCGTATGCCCAGATATTTAAATTCCCTGATACAGACATGGTATGGGCAGGTCTCAGGGATCGCAGACTCGCCGCCTTGGATCGGGAAGTAAATGGTTTTGGCCTCATTCACCCTTAGTCCCGCAAAGTTTTGATACTCCCTAAGGATAAGGGAGTCAGTCAGGCATGAGGTACTCGGGTTGCTAAAGTATATGAGGAGGTCATCCGCGTAGAACGAGAGTCGATCCTCCCCTCCCCCCGGCCAGGCGAATCTGAACCAATTATTGTTAGCTCTGAGCTCTATTGCGATTGGTTCGATGGCCCGGAGGAAGAGGAGTGAAGACAGTGTGCACCCCTGCCTAGCACCTCGGCCCAGAGGGAATGGTTTGGAGGACCTGCCGTTCACCCTCCCCGTGGCCTCTGGGGATGCATAGAGGAGTTTGACCCAGGATATGAATGTTTGCCCGAGGTTCATTCGAGCCATGATTGCCCATAAAGCTTCCCACCCCACAGAGTCAAATGCCTTCTCAAAGTCCACTGCCAGGAAGGCCAGTGGGGCCGGTATTTCTTTGGCTCTACTCAGCGCAAATTGGATTCTGCGTAAGTTCATGCGGGTGGATTTATTGGTCATGAATCCACATTGATCTGGGTGGACGAGAGTCTCAATTACCTGCAATAGTCTGTTAGCGAGTGTTATAGGCGAGGACCTTGGCTTCTCCGTTGATCAGTGAGATGGGACGGTAGGAGGCACATTCCTCCGGGGGTTTTCTGGGTTTATGTATGACAACTATGCACACTTTCCTGAGGTCCGGGGGGAGTGCCCCTTGTACTTTACTACGTAGGAACATACGGTGCATATGAGTCGATAGTGTTCCACCGAGGCATTTCCAGGTCTCTGTGGGGAAACCGTTGGGGCCCAGAGTTTTCCCGGGTTGGAGCTCTGTGAGTGCCTCCTGTATTTCAATCTCCGTGATTTCAGCATTCAGGAGGTCTGATTGGTGTTGTGAGAGTTTCGGGATCTCAATCCGGTCGAGGTAGCAAGAGGGCTCGAGTGCAGGGCTTCCGGTGGATGGAGTATAGAGTTTCTTGTAGTAAGTAGCGAATGCTTCCACAATGTCAGAGTCATCCGTCAGCAATGTTCCCTCCGGAGATCTGATAGCACGTATGTGTCCTCTGCTTTGCTCACGTTTCTCCAACCAGGCCAGGGTTTTATTTGCTTTGTCACCTCGTTCATAGATTTGGCTCTGGACAAGCTTATGGGCTGTTCATGCGTTGTCCAGAGCTAAGGTGCTGAGGGCATCTTGTGCCGTGATCAGGGCCTCCTTTGCTTCTTGAGTGTTGTGTGCTAGGATTTGCCATTCGCATTCCAGTACTTGTGCTTCTGCTTCCCTGATCTTTTGGATGTGTCATTTCCGGTGGGCGGAAACCACTGAGATGGCTTCTCCTCAGTGGACTGTCTTGTATGCCTCCCAGATCGAGATCGGGAAATCCACTGAGCCTTCGTTTATTTTGAAGTATTCTGCAGTCTTTTTTTCAAGTTCTTCTGCGATTTCAGGGAGCCGCAAGTGGTATGTGTTCAAGCGCCAGTTGCGATCCATACATCGGCAGGTATTCTTCATGGTTAGAAGGAGCGGAGAGTGGTCCGAAATTCCCCTTGTGATAAATTCAGCAGATAGAAGTCTGTGGTTTGTGCTCCGGGGGATGAAGGCATAATCAATCCTTGAGAGTGATTTATGCACGCCGGAAAAAAAGGAGAAGCCAGCCTCGTTGCTATGGAGTGAGCGCCATGTGTCTGTTAGCCCCTGTGCTTTGGCGAACATGGCGAGCGATGTCGGGGCAGGGCGGCTTCCAGGTCTCCTGTAAGATCTATCGACTGTGACGTCCATCACTTCATTGAAATCCCCTCCTATCACCCATAGATCGGCCTCCTCTTCCAGGAGCAAGTTCCGTTGTTCAGACAGCAGTTCTTTCGTGAGCATGGGGGGAGGCATATATTGTGGCAAGTCCCCATTTCTCACCCCAGAAGTTTAGCAAGCAGCATCACATAGCGGCCCCGATGATCGGTTCTGACTTTCCTGACCTGTACGGGGACTCGTTTATGGACGAGTATCATCGTACCCCTGGCGCCTTATGTGAATCCGGCATGGTAGGTATGCAGGTAATTGGATCTTTTGAAAAAGTTGGTGTTTGTGCCAATCAAATGTGTTTCATTTAGGAGAGCTATGTTGGGTGAGTACGGTTGAGATAATGGAGCACCAATCTTCGCTTTACGCTGGAGCCAAGGCTGTTAACATTCCAGGACAGTAAGGATAGCGTGTTGGTGTTCACTTTATCTGCGTGGGTCTCTTATCAGGGCATCTGAAAGGATTAATGGCGGTCTCGTATGTTTCCAAGGTGTGCAGAGGTATTCACCAGAGGGAGACATCCGGGGGTTGCCCCGTGGCGGTGTGGCTGATGACTGGGTAGTTCGGGTGTCATTGGCCTCGCCCGTAGACAATGCTTGATTCTCTTGCCAGCATATGTCGGTGTCATGCCTTCTCGTGCTGTGATTCTGATTACTTACATCCTTAAAACTCCCCCCACCCTGTACTTCCCCCCCAACTGGGAGCACATGTCACCCAAACATTAAACTTATAACTTAGTAAGCTTCCTCGGGATGATGCGGACTGGGGTAGCGCCCGCGCCACATGAGGAGCGGCAGCCACTAAATGGACGTTCCCGTGTTACTGTACTGAAGATTAACCCCCATATTGCAGAGGTTTTATCCCTTTTCCGTGGGGCTCATGGCAGGTGCTGCGTATTGTCAGCATCCACATTGGTTGGAGATCGAGGGTGCGAGGGCTGCCCAGACCAGGGCTTCTGTGTAGGCGGGTCAGGTGGTGCACGCCGTGCTCTGGAGTCTTTGAGGACTTGTGTTTCGAGCCAGTCCCATGTATCTTTGGGGTTGTAGAATAGATGAGTGGTGCCCTCGTAGTGGACTTTAAGCAGTGCCGGGAAGAACAGGGCATATTTGACAGATAGCGGCTGGAGTTTCTTCTTGACTGAGTCAAACGACTGGCGGGCCTTTTGTACTTCCTTGGTGTAATCAGGGTAGAATCCGACCCTGTAGCCGTTGTATGTGATCGGGCCGGAGGCCCTTTCCGTTTGTAGGATCTCATCGCGTTCGCGATAATTCAGTAGACGTGCAATTATTGTTCTAGCCGGGGCTCCCGGGGTAGGGTGACTGGACTGGTTGTATCCATTCAGTAAGGTAGCTAGGGGCAGATTTGCATATGCATCTGTGGGTAATAGGGAGAGTCTTGAACAGAATGCGCTCTTTGACTGGGAGCCAGTGGGCATTTTGTCTTGCTAGGGAGATATGTTCCCTCCTTGGAATATTGAGGGCTGCTCTCAAAGCGTTGTTCTGTGCGATTTGAAGTCTGTTAATGTTTTTGGCAGAGGTGCATAGTAGGAGGATGGCAATGTTGAGGCGGTTTGTAGTGGACAAGTAAGGCTTTACTGCATTGATTATTTTGGTTGTTAGGGATGCTGAGGAGGAGATGTAACTGACATGTCTGTCCATGGACAGGGTATAATCTAGGTATACTCCCAGAGTTTTTACAGCAGAAGGGCCAGAGATTACCAAATTCTCAATTAAAAAGGTGCTGTATTTGCTGTCTAGTTTGCTGAGGGTTTCTTTAGGGCCCACCAGTAAGATCTCTGTCTTGTCTCCATTGAGACAGAGGCCATTGGCTGCCATCCATGCCTGATGGTTGGCATAAGTGTTTTGAAGGGTTTTTAGGTCTTGCTCGTAGTCACCGGTTAGTGGGAGAAGGATTTGAGTATCGTTGGCATAATTGGTGAATGTTGTGCCAAATTCTTCTAGGTCATTGAATAGCGGGAGTGTGAATAGGTTGTATAGTGTGGGGGAGGAGCAGGACCCTTGTGGTACCCCACAATTGATGGGCGAGGGAGTGGCTGACGCTTGGTCTGAGTAGACCCTCATAGCTCTGCCCTCCAAGAAGGATGAGATCCATGTTGTGGCTTCATCCGAGAAGTGAGCTGTATTGGTGAGATGAGTCCTTAAGGCTTTATGGTCGACTAGGTTGAACGCAGCAGACAGGTTGAGGAGTAGCAGGTGACACATTTGCCTTGATCCATATTTTTTAGGAGTGGGTTCTTTAGGACGAGTAGTGCTGACTCTGTGCCATGGCGTGGGCGAAAACCGGACTGTGTCTTGCCTAGGATGTTGTGAGATTCAAGGTAGGCTTGTATCTGTAGATAAGCAGCCTTATCCAGGATTTTCAGCAAGAATGGCACTGTTGTAATGGGTCTGTAGTTGTTGGGTGAGTCTGGGTCTAGAGTGGGCTTTTTTAGCAGTGGGCGAACCCAAGCTTCCTTGAGGGAGGAGGGTACTGAACCAGTGGCAAATGAGGCATTGATAAAGGTTGCAATGGACTGTGCTAAGGGCTCAGCCCAGTCTTTCAATATGTTTGCTGGACAGCTGTCCCCCTTGCAAAGTGAGGGTTTTATTTGTTTCATAATGCGTAGGACCCCAGGAGCGGTTACCTTTCTAAAGGTAAATGGCGGTGGAGGGTTGCTGTTATGTTGGGTAGGATGCTTAGGGTTGGGGGCAATCCGTGTTTTGAGAGGAGACTTGGGTAGACTGTCAAGGTTGGCTTTGATTTTCTTTTGGAGTAGGTCTATTTTGTCAAGCATGGCCTTCTGGATGTCATTGCACTATTTCTCGTCTTTGACTGTTTGATGTTTGGAAGTGGGGGGTATGACTAGTTCATTAAAGATGGCGAATAGTTCTTTTGAGTGTGACTGGGCATTGTCGATTCTAGTGTTGTATGTGTCAGCTTTAGATTTGGCTATGGTGTTTTTGTATTGTTTAACAATAGTTAAGTATGAGTCGCGTAGTGGGGCGGAAGGGCAGGATTGCCATTTTTTGAGTGCTTGCCTTTTGAGTGTTTTTAGGTCATGTAGGTCTTGGTTGAACCATGAGTTGGCGTGGAAGAGTTTTTTCTTTTTTTTTGTTTCTAATGGGGCAATTGTGTCGATGGTTTCTTTAATGGTGGAGTAGTAGAGTTCAACTAGTTCTTCGGGGTTATTAGAGGTGGGTGATGCTAATGCTGAGACTTCTAGGAGTGGACACATTCTCTATTTAGTGAGTAGTTTTTTTGATCTGGCTAGGGAAGCTGACATGGGAATGTTTTGAGTAATGGCTGCTTTAGTTGGGATGTAGAAGTGGATGAGGTGGTGGTCGGCCCATGGTTGTGGCGTGTTTGAGCTGATGTCTACCCTGCAGTTGTGGTCGACTAGCCAGTCTAGTATGCGCCCTTTCTTGTGAGTGGCAGAGTCAATTCTCTGAATGAATTGTAGGTCTAGAAGGGCTTTAGCAAAGGTTTTACTGTGTTTGTCTTTTGCGTCATTGAATCTGAGGTTCAGGTCTCCTAGGAGTATGGCTTTAGTATTTGGTTTGGGATTGTTACCTAGGAGGTGTAGGATGGCAGCCTGGAAGTTCAGGAGTGGGCCTGGCGGCCGGTAGATGAGGTGCATTGTCATTGTGTCATTGGGGGAGAAGGAGATTTTTACTAATAGGGCATCGAAGTTCTCGGCTGTGATGGGTTTAATTTGTCTAGCCTTCAGTGTTTCTTTGCCTATTAAGGCCACACCTCTGCCATTGTGTGTTGGTCTATCTTGATGGAGGATGATGTACACAGGGGGGAGGGACTGGCATGTGGCTGGTCCAAAAGCTTCATGCAGTCAAGTTTCTGTAATTGCTAGGGCGTCTAGCTCGAGGTCAGAGATTAGGTCGTGTATTTCTGTGGCGTGTGCTTGAAGAGATCTAGCATTAATGAACAAGTTGGATTTGGGAGGGTTCATTTGTGCTAGGTTTGGCGGAGTTGGTGTGGTGTTTGGTCGTGTTGGTATGGATTTTGGTGGAGGGGTGTTGGGGTATGGGAGTGGGAGTGATTGTAGGGGGTGTGGGGAGTGACTGCAGTGTGAGTTTGTGAGTATTGATGTGAGCTGTGGAGGTGTGGGCTCCTAGTCTAGTGTTTCTATGTGCACTGGTAGCATGTGGGATGTGGTTCTGGCAGTGGATTTGAGGTTGGGGACAGTGTAAGTGGGTGGGGATTGGTGGCTGTGGAGCTTGTGTGGGAGTAAGGCTGGTAGGAACGGAGTAGGGGGAATGGAGTCAGAACATTGAGGCCTGATGGAGTGGAGGGAGGCCATGTTAACTATGGTGGGTGTTGCCTGGGGTATGGGTGAGCCGACAGGTTGCGTGGATCCTGGCGTATGAGGGACACCTCGGTGGATTAGCCTCCTATTTTGAGTTCCAATGATGTCCTCGAGTCCCCAATCGCTTTCATGAGGTCTGTCAAAGAGATCGGGGGGTCGTGGGGCTCTTCACTGGCCCCTTCATCTTCTGGAGACTAAGTCCCACGGTGGGGAGGAGCCCCCAATGTGTAGAGGTCCATCTTACTTTGTAGAGTTTGCCTTTTGGACTTTTCTTTTCCCATGCCGTGGTTGAACCACCAGCTGTGGCGGGAGGTCCGGGTACTTCACGTTGTCACCCCAGGAGGGTGAGTGTGGAATTGGGAGAGATCTTGTGTAGGTCAGATGGCTGTGTAGAAGCAGCACAAGGTGCCTGCCGTGTGTCCGTGCGAGGGCTGCACCAAAGACAGAGGAGCGTAGTCTCCATGGGTATGGGCCTCTCCTCCAGGGCAGCCGGACGTGTGGGGAAGGTGCAGCGTGAGCGGGGGAGAACAGCTGCATGTCCCCCCGAGTTGTGGTCGCTGCGCAGCGGTGGGAGAAAGTCTGGCGGTCCACCGTGGACAGGGGGTGGCTCAGTTGGTTGTGAGGAGAGGTGCCTCCCGCCACCGCACTTCCAGCTCAAATCTACTGCGCGTAAGCCTCGTGGGGAGGACCGTGTCACTATTCCGTGCACTGGTGCAATGCTGACCAGTGCCTATCCCCAGTGCATGCATTGGCATTTGTGTGCTCTGTGGGCTTTGCTGCTGCTGGCTTAGTTGAATAAGGGGCCATGGAGGGGAGATAGGGTGAATCCCCCACCCCACCCACACACGTACCTTGTTGTTGGGTCCGTTTGCAGCGTATCATCCACCAGCAGGGGAGCGCAGCACACGGCTCTCCTTGTTGTGCTGCAGCTCGACCCCGGGCGTTGCAGTCTTGCTGATGGGGGGAGGAGATTTCCAGGGGGAAGGCATACAACCTGGGCCCAGGCCGCAGGCAAATATGCAGGTTGGCATCCGAATTTGTGCAGGGGGTATGGTGTAGTGTTTCACCTGCTGCCTTCCATTGTTTCAGGGCTCTGTTTGCTGCGCTGTTGGGACAAGAGGGGTGCCGTTATGAATGGCAGCATTTGCGGCTGCTTCAAGTCTCTCCCTCTGCAGATTCCCCAGGGTCAGGCAGGTGAAGGGGACAGCAGTTGGTTTTCCGGCGGTGTCGGTTGGGGCGCCGCCGGGTCTTGCAGTCAGCCCGGCAGTGTGTTTCCAGCGAGTCTCCTCTCACAAGATCCCCCGCGTTCGCCGTGCCGCGCAGGGGTAGGGGTGGGCAGTCGTTACGCCCGCACCACAATGGCCGTGGATCGCCCGCCTGCAGGTTTCAGGCTGATTCTCGTGTCCCCCCGATCTGATTCTTCTCTGGGATGCGGTGACTGCTTCCCTGATATATCCGCATCCACTCGTGTGCCGCTGGGGTGATATTATTTAGCGAAAGGGGAATATATTTCAGGATAAGTGTAGCGGCCGCCGGGAGCCGATATGATTAGCTATGCATGCGTCGCACGCGCATGCGCAGTCCGTCTTCTTCTTTCTTAACATTGTTTTTAGATGTACTTACTTCACTTCCATTATTAATTACGTTTTCAAGAGTAATTTTAAAAGGAGTCAATGGTTGGTTTGAAATCCATGGAGAGTTAGCTTTATCACAACTTAAGATGGTAATGTTCTGATGTCTACATTTAACGTTCTCTTGTTAACTACAATAGTTCTTACCACTGTAGATGTGGGCAACTTTATGATGGTGAGCCTTATGCTTGATAAATAATTGATTAGGGCAGTTTTTGCACCCCCCAGAATGAATAGCTTTGGAATAGAAAACCACACTCTGACAACAAGCCATTACATATTCCGGCATCACTGAAATCACTTCCTCTGACGAAGACAAATAATGCATCTCGCACAACAGCGTCCTCCTATTCCCGTGTGGCACTTCTCCTCCCAGGTGATCCTCCCGGCTAATATCCCCCCCAGAGTTAGGATCACGTAGTGGCTGCCTTCCCCTGGCCACTTACGAGGAGACCTTTTCAGGACTGCACAGGATTCATCACAGTATGCATAGATAACCAAGCAATGTATCTAATTTGGGATGAGTAGTTAGGGAGGGTTGCATCCTACCCCCCTTGTTTATTAATGTATACATCAACTCATTGTTCATTGAGGTAAGAGAGCTAACTGCAGACATATCGAAAATAGCTGGAAGAAAAATATGTGTTCTCACATGTCAACAACATTAAATGCCCGCATCCCTAGAGCCCTGCAGCAGTTAGTAAATGGGGTTGTTGAGTATTGATTGACCAAAAGGCAAGCTATCTGCAGTAGTAGCTGGGGGCACAATGGTGGTCTGGGTTGATACATTTTGGACTGAGGTAATCAGCTTTCTAATTGAGCTGGACAAATGGGCCAGACAAATTAAGCAATCCAGAGACTTAATAAGGTCTTGGGAGGCAGTACTATGGGACTCATTATGAGTTTGGAGGCAGCCATGGCCTTAATAAGGGCATGGCTGCCTCCAAACTCGGGTCCAGGTTCCCTGAAGGGGGAAATACCGGGCCATTCCGACCTTGGAGGGCCCAGTATTTCCCCATTCCGGGAACCCATACCTGGACCATCACTATTCCCATTTGAGCCCCCATAGGGCTCAATGGGAATGGGAGCAAGCTAACAACGGGCACGTTAATGACGGGCCTGTTGTTAGCATGCTGGGCAGCTTGTGGGACCCGCTAAGGATACCTGGTAAAACCAGGCATCCTTAGTGGGTCCCGCGAGCAGACCTCGTAATAGGGCGGTACGGGGTTAACGTCTCTGGCGCCTTTACTGTCGCCATTAACCCTTTACCACTCACCTCGTAATGAGGCCTTATGTATTCATTCCTCCTGATTTATCAAGCAGAATATGTGTCCGTTGGTAGTCACAGTGATTAATTGTGGGGCTATAGTCCAGTGGCAGCTATTCAAAGCAGAGAAAATTATTATTTACATGTATATCTGGGTATAGTTGCAGTATCAAATGGTGTATTGGGGTAGTGAATGGTGCTTCCACATTTCTACTGCATTTGAGATCATTGAAGAGTTGTGGTGAGCAACCAGGGATGTCATTTAGGGGTTGCAAGGTCTCGCAACTGCGACCTCTGAGGCCTCCCTTGCTACCCCTGTGGTCTCCCTTGCTACCGCTACAAAAACGTTTTTTTTAAAAAAAAAAAAATAATTATGGAAACTCCTGGGCTGGGGCCAGCACCAGGTGGACCTTTGTTTCTGGAGTGGCTGGGTTTCTTGTTCAGGCCTGTTAAAAAAACAGGGGGTTCCACGAGTTTACCATTTTGAGCCGTGACCCTAAATAAGAAAGAATAGGAATAACAAATAATTTGTCTTTATGGACTTCTATACAATAATTGCTAGCCTCATCAAAGGTTTATTTCAGGCACACTTCAGGGGTGAGTCACTGATTTAGTCTGTTATTAAAGACCTCAAATTCACAACGCAGACAAAAATGTCCAAAACGCATTTAGCATAGAATAAGCATACATTTTGGACTATGTATTTTGCTTTTTGCACGTTGCACGTTGCAGATATACATGTACATGTTTTTTTTTTCTTTTTTCTGCTGTTATCTCTGTTATGATCATCACAAAACATTCCATCTCGGTGTCCTCAGTCACTTGACAAAATCCTTATGCCTAAAAGTGCCTAAAAGCTTGTGTACAGTGTAGAAATGTTTGACCATAGCACATAAAGTGGCCCTTAGTTTTGATTGTACAACAATGAATGCCTTGTTGTGTTGTGTCTTTCTTTCATATTTCCATGGCATGCTGTTCAGGATTCTTGTTTGCATGTATGAGGTAACGAGTGCCCAGAGTATGGGATGCCATGTGAGGCCAACTTCTGAAGCCTGAAAAGTAGATCCATGCAGGCTTGACATGTGGCCAACTTTGCACCAGACCTGCAGATTAACTGGCCTGCTGTTAAATCTGTTACCAGTTTAATGGTATCCACTACAGAGTGTAATCCGCGTTCTGACTTTGAGAATCTTCAGACATGTAATTGTTAATTTTACTATAGCTGGTAAGATAGCTATAGCCGCTAAGATAGCTCAGCGGGTTGATCGCTTGCTGCAGCAATGTGTGTGTGATCAGCAGGTTCAAATCCTGACAAGGCCAACTCAGCAATTCATCCTTCTGAGGTTGATAAATGAGTACCAACACAGGTTGGGTGATAATATATGTATATTTGTTCTACATAAAGTGAGTACAAGTAAGTGCTACATAATAACACATCATTATCATTTGGCCTTAGACGTCTGCTTGCATTCACAGTAATTTGGTATAATGTGGGCCTATACACACTGATATTAAAGATACATATGGTGATCCATTCTTGTATGACATGTATATCCCATTACAGTGATATTGTAACCATATTTTTCGTAGTGTACAATGCTATGTGATGCCACTTCCTGTTTTGTCAAGGGGTGAAAGATTGTGTTCCATCGCTTCCTGTGATGTCACTTTGCGGTGGGATCAAATGACATCACTTCCTAGGATGTCACCAGAGGTCAAGAGACATGTGACGTCACTTCCGCTACCCCTGGCATTGTGGTGAAATGACATCCCTCTGAGCAACATCTGACCCATAGGATTTTATACGACCACCTTTCCACTGAAATGATTTTATTTATTGGTCACTTGTTAGGCATTTATAAAATTAGCAAAACTGTTTCAAAGTGCCCACAGGGGAACAGGGTGGGGACAGGGGAGAAAGACAATACATTACAACAAGGATACATAATTGAATTAACAATCAGATGAATAATAGGGAGAGGAGACAAAACTACTATGTCTTGCGAGTGCTCCGAAGTGCTCAGGGTGAAGTGCTAAGAAGAGAAAAACGGAGTGCAACCTCCAGTGAGGAGGGTGAGCCCACGCAAGTGCAGTAAATCCACAGTGGCTGGGATGAGAGATGTGGGGGGTCAGGGTCCCAAGGATACATAAGAGCCCTGCACATCAGTCATGCTACTGTATGATTAGCAGGGGAGAGAGGAGGAGAAAGAAGAAGCAAAGAGAAAGGTCTTGAGGCTTTTTCGAAACTAAAGGAGGTCCTGCTCAAGACACAGAGGGAGAGGGAGGCTATTCCACAGAAGTGAGACAGCCGCGGAAAGCGATCGCCCACCAGCTCTCTGTTTAGCAAACCACTTCACATGCAAGGAGTTGGTGCCAGAGGAGTGCAGGTGTCTAGAAGGGGAGTATTTGATCAGGAAGAGTTGAAGATAGAGTGGTCCCTAGTCCCAGATAGCCTTGTGGATGAAACAGAGGGATTTGCATTGTATCCATAATACTGGGAGCCAGTGAAGGCTTTGTAAGGCAGGCAAGATGTGGTCCCTCGGATGAGGCCAAAGATAAGTCTTGCTGCCCTAGTGTGAGTTAGCTGGAGGGGTCGCTGAGTGGACGAAGGAAGATTAAGGAAGAGGTTGTTGCAGTAGACTAGCCTGTAGAGAACCAGAGCACGGGTAATATTGAGTCTCTGAGGGAAGGTGAGGAAGGGTAGAGTTCCTTTGAGCAGGAAGAGCTGAAAGTGGGACTTCTTGGCAATGTCCTCAATATGAGGAATAATGGAGAGGGAGGAGTTGGAGATAACTCAGAGATTCTTGGCTTCAGATGAGTTGCCAGGGGTAGAGCCCACAAAGGAAGGCCAGATTGCAGGGAAGAAGTAGGGTGCAGGAGACCCAATAGGGAGAATCTCTGTTTTGCTGGCATTGAGGCAGAGGTCATTAGCAATGCACCAGGCCTGGATGGCAGAGAGGCAGTCAGGGATGAAGGAGGGTGCAAGGGCATCAGTATGATGTTTAAGAACTGTTGTATGTCATCAGCGTAGCACTGGAGGTTGGGGGAGAAGGAGGAAATGAGGTGTGCTAGCAGAGAAAGGTATATGGTAAAGAGCCAGGGAAAAAGAATGGAGCCCTGGGGGATGCCACAGGTGGAGGAGGATCGAGGGGAGGAGAAAGGGCCTACTATGATTTTAGAGGAATGAGGTAATCCGGTGCAGTGCCTGCTCAGAGTTACCAAGGGTATGATGGAGCCTTTTTATGAGGATAGAATGGCTCACTGTGGCAAATTCAGAAGAGAGATCAAGGAGGATGACGACAGCAGTGGAGTTGGAGTCAAGGGATGCAAGCAGTTCTTCATGGGTGTTCAGAGAGCAGTTTTCGTGCCTCTGGATGCTCGGAATATAGACTGGTGGTCATGGTGACCGCCAACAAGTTTGGTATGAGAGTTGAGTTGGGGGAGGGCCAGCTTCTCAAGCAGTTTCCCCCGAAAAGGGGTGATGAAAATGGGACAGTGATTGGCTAGGCAGGAAGGGTCTGCAGTGGGTTTTTTAAGGAGGGGCACACAAAGGAGTCCTTGAGGGAGGATGGAAAAGAACCATTAGAAAAGGAGTATTTGCAGAGCTCAGCAAGAGCAGGGGCATGAGAGGAGATGTTGTCCTTGAAGGTTCTGGTTGAGCAAGGGGCAACCTGTTTGGAAGAGACCTTCATGGAGATGACAGTTCTGGTGACTTCTAATGGAGAGACAGGAGTGAAGGAGGAGAAGGAGGACGGAGGAGGGTGAATGGTTATGGAATCCAGAGGGGAGAGGGATGGGCTAAAGGAGTGTGTGACAAGGCTGCTCAGTATATCCTGGGTTTTGGAAGTGAAGTGAGAGGTGAGTGCATTGCAAAGGGCCTGGGAAGGAGTAGGTGCATACGATACTGTGGATGGGTTGGCAAGTTCCCTGCAGATTTTGAAGAGTTCAGCCCTGTTGTTGGATGCACTGGACATTCGTGCCTGAATGTGTGCTTTTGGTGCCTGAATGTGTGCTTTTGTTTTGGCATGGATGGAGAGTCTGTAGTGTCTCTGGATCAGACAGTGGGCCGGTTTGCCATAGGGTGAGCCTGGAGCATGCCACATTCTGCAGCCCTGCACTTACGCTTTCTTAGGCAGAATCATATGCAGTATCCTTTGGGAACACCACATACAATTAAGACTACAAGTGTAAGTACACATTCACATTTGACACAAGTCTGAACTACACAGTAAAGTGGTAGCGATGGCTGACCAGCCAGACTTATCTCAAGAGTAAAGTGAGCCAAAAGGACAGCAGTTGCTATGGTTCAAACAAACACTGGCTCAAGGTTTCTGAGTAAAAGAATATACATTTATTTACACCATCAGTTGTAAAACAGTCACTAATATAAAACAGCAGAAAATCACAATCTTAATACACTACACACAAACCAATGAATTCTGGACAAGTTAACCTATAAATGAAGTGTGAGCAAAATGTCACTCCAGCAATTTAAAAAGGGAGGAAAAGACAAGGTTATTCAAAATCAAGCAGCACCAACAAGTAAGTAGGCAGGGCAATCTAGAAAAGGCTTACTAAAACTAGGATTCAAATCAATAGGCCTGGGCCAATGTTAATGGTTCAGAGTCTTTGCAGAGGATCACACAGTTCAGAGTAGTTCGTGGTTAAATCTTTGCCAAGAGTTTGAAAATGAAGTTGGTCGGAAGAAAAGTTATTTAAAAGAGTAGAGAAGGACAAGCCCTCAGATTGGCGAAAGATTTCAAACTCTTTCACCGGGGTCAGATGGAACGAACAACGGGGTTTGCACAATACCTTAGCAGAAGAATAATTTTGTAGCTGAGGCAGAAGTTCCTGGCAGGTCCTGCATGCTCACGGTTCCTGAAGCGATTGTCGGACTGACAAGAAGGAGGAAGACTGGAGGGTCCTGCACTGCCCAGGGAAGTAACCAGCAGAAGACCAACACAACAAATGAAAGGTGTTCTACTTAAAGCCCAAACAGGGTCCGGTCCTCCTGGCTATCCGGTTCACTGCAGTGGTGCACAGCACGTTGCAGTAGTCCTCTTCCTTCAGCTTCAGGACTGAGTGTAGGACCTGGTGGGGTCCCAGTGGACAAAGGTTGAGGTTGTTGAGCAAGCAGAGGAGCAATTGGGCCTACATTGTGAGACACATCTGCCTTATCAATAATATCTAACACATTATCATCCTCATTATTTTCCACATTTGCTGGATGAATAGGTATTTCAGATCCATTCTCTAGACTTTGTTTTTCTAACAACCTTTCAATTAATTCTGATTTTTTGCCTTTAACAGAGAGATTCCTTTCTCTACACAGCGTTTTCAAATGATCAACAGTGTAACTAAAGAGGGTCTCCTGACTGTAGCTTTCCATATCAGACATGTTTAAAATTGCTTTTATTGGTGTTTAGCCTTGTGGTTAGTTGAGCCAAGGTAATAGCAGCACTCTAAGTGTAATCACTATACGTTATCCTCACCACTGTACACCAGTGTTAGGCAGAACAATATGCAGTACCCTTTGGGAACACCACACACAATTAAGACTACAAATGCAAGTTCAAATTCACCTTTGGTACAAGCCTGTACTACACAGTAAAGTGGTAGTGATGGCTGACCAGCCAACTTATCTCAAGAGTAAAGTGAGCAGTATCAGAAGTTACACAAAGGACAGCTGTTGCTATATAATTCAAACAAACACTGACTCAAGGTTTCTGAGTAAAGAAATATACATTTATGTACACCATCAGTTGTAAAACAGTTCACTGATATAAAACAGCAGAAAATTACAATCTTAATACATTACACACCACCCAATGAATTCTGAACAAGTTAAGCTCAAAATGAAGTGTGAGTAAAATGGCACTCCAGCAATTTAAAAAGGGAGGGAAAGACAAAGTTATTCAAAATCAAGCAGTACCAACAAGTAAGTAGGCAGAGAAATCTAGAAAAGGCTTACTACAACTAGGATTAAATCAATAGTCCTGGCCAATGTTAATGGTGCAGAGTATTTGCAGAGGATCACACAGTTTAGAGTAGTTCACGGTTAAGTCTTTGCCAAGAGTTCGAAAACGAAGTTGGTCGGAAGAAAAGTTATTTAGAAGAGTAGAGAAGGAAAAGCCCTCGGATTGGTGAAATATTTCAAACTCTTTCACTGAACAACCGGGTTTGCACTGTACCTTAGTAGAAGAATAATGCTGTAGCTTTGGAATCCGTTCCTGGCAGGTCCTGCAGGCTCACAGTTCCTGAAGCGACTGTTGGACTGACAAGAAGGAGGAATAATGGGGGGTCCTGCACTGCCCAGGGAAAAAACCAGCAGCAGAGCAAAGCAACGAATAAAAGATGCACTCCTTAAAACCCAAACAGGGTCCGGTCCTCCTGGATATTCAGTTCACTGCAGTGGTGCACAGCAAATTCAACCAGGGGAGGGAGGCCTTGCTTGGTGTTGGGCAAACTGGTTGGTCCCATCAGTTCAAGGGAAGAAGATTCCTTACAGATCTTCTCTGTCGTTGAAGTGTAGGAGATTCGGCCCGCAGCAGTGCTTCACTGGGAGGTTCAGTAGTTGCATTAGTCCTCTTCCTTCAGCTTCTCTTCTGTTCTCTCAATCCAGTGGCGCTCTGCCTTCCAAGACCCAGAGACCTTATTTTTATGCAGTTTTCCCCCATTCACACAACCTGGCTGTCAATCACACAGCAGGGTGGCTGTCCTGGCAAGACAGCCACCTAGCCAATCAAACTAGAGTGCGTCTTGGGTCTCCAAGGAGACCCTGTGCAGGGGGCCTAAAACCTCTACCTCACATCCTGTCCACCCAGACACTCAGGTGCCTAAGGAGGGATTCTGTGCAGAAGCCCACTAAAGGACGGCGAACAAAGGAACCAAACCTGGTTTGGCGTGCAGAGTGAAACACAAGAAAGACCTTTACAAAAAAAAATGGCGAATAAACCCGACCAGAACCCAATTCAATTAAAAGGGGTCCAGTGGATTAAAGATCAATGCTACCAACATAGCCTCTAACAGTTCGAAGGCTATTTTCGTAGTCTGCGAGAAAGGGGAACGAAATAATGTTCCATGAGAAACAGACAAAAAGGGATAACTATTCACCCTTTTCCAGTACTCTATGGAAGATAGTTTGTACTGGGCCTGTAAATTTAAAAAGACTAGTAAAGTCAATGGCAACTTTACATATTTTGGGAGACAGTAGTCAGTCCCAGAAAATGTAGTCTAAAAAGACAACCCTGTGTCACTGCACTAATGGTGCTGTGTGACACGCAGTAAAAAGATGATGCCTATGGAGTAGGTGAGACTCCACAGTCTATGAACACAAAAATGTAAAACACAGCAAAACACATGTCAGAGTGGGAAAAAAGGCTGGGTTACAGAAAATAGATTACATATGCTTAGTAGCCATAATAATCTTTACAGTATTCAAGGGCACACTCATTTTTTATATTTTTTTTTGCTATCACTACATATTTGCCATTTGAGGCACAGTGAGCTAATGGGAGCTTTAAAGTATTGATCACATATCATTACAGCACTGCAACCAGAATTGGATCCATAAGTATAGGTCGTTTGGTCAATAACTCAGGAAAAACCCAACATCCGTTGCTTGCTGCTAACACATGATATATGTGAACTTGTCTCAGAGAAGCTGAGAGAAAAGTACGGTTTATGTATTGTGTTTGATAGTTATTTCAATGGAACTTTTCATTTTCAGGTCAATAAAATGGAATAATGCAAACAAATCGACCTTGATTCAGTTTGCAGTGAAACCGGCCTTGCAGTTACATCATTATGATGGGTGTTTATCCCCATCTGTTGATATTTTGATTACTATCTTAATGAGCGTACATTCTTCTGGGAAATAATCCCAAGGGTGTTTTAGATAGTATAAAGAATTCCGCCCAACCGCGCATTCTCTCCAGAGGAAGAGAAGAAGAACAGTTAAATGTTTCCATTCATCTTTTTGTATGTATTGGCGCCTTAGGTTCAGCAACCTCCAATAGGTAGGTTTGGAATATCTACAGCAGATGAAAGAAGAACATTGCTTGACTATAGTGCTTGGGGATATTTTGCTTCCAGGAACACATTGAAGTGACAGCACAGTTCAGCAAAGAATTGTTTTTCGAATAAAGCGGTGCACATTATATAAACATGAGCTCCTACTATTATCTATCAATGAAATGATTATTTCAAAGATAAAACTTCTAGGAAACACATACAAACGGTTAAAAGTCCAGCAGACACTGAAACCAGTGATTAGCACTAGGTACAAATACAATGCGGGCAGCGATTGTTTATTTATTTATTGGTAATTTGTTTTGCGCCAACTGGAAACAATGTTATTTTTATCTGCTCCCCAAATCAAAAGGCAAAGGGTAAAGGACAATTTATGTTTCAGAAGCTTTGGAAGATATTCATATCTGTCAAGTTCAGTGAATAGGGCAAAAGATACAGAGCAAATGCAGAACAAAGCGAAAAAACAGAACAACAATAAGTGTTGAGCAATGTAAACAAAACAAAAAAGCAACAAGTGCAGTCAAGAAGGGGGAGGGAGGATGATAAGTGTAGGATTAACAGAAGAAGTACAGTATAGCCCAGGGAAACCATTAACAGAAAGGCACATGGCCAGATTAATTTGACAAGCAGACTTTGTGAGGCAAATGCATTGTAGTTTTTCTTCTTTTTTTTTTTTAATAGAGTAGTCTTAAGTCATTTCTGCAATCAGGAATGGTTCTCTTCGAAACTCATAGCCTATGGCCATTGGAAGTTCATTCCAATTAGCTGCCCAGGCAGTGGTTAGTGCGTTCCTCCCCGGTAGGATCTTTACTGATTAATATAAAAACATGCATCCTGTCTACCTCATATTTCAGGTTGCATTGTGTTGAGTCGAAACACGTTATAATTATATGTTTTTCCAAACACTAGCTAACAGTACAGGTTTGTGACAGAATGAAATGCAGTGCTTGGACATTTCACAAGACGGACACATCTATTCACAAACAGATTCCTATTCCCACGTCCATACTTGGTTATTAAAAGAAATTAGTTACTTCTTAGGCGAGTAATCAGGCCCCTCTCACTACATTTTCTCAGCCAACCTAGGAGCCCTGTGATTCTCCACTTGTTCTTAATGAGAGAATACCCCTGAATGGACAACTTTATAAACTCATGAGGATTTATGTGATTGCAAGTTGCTTTTTGGTGTACTTATGTGCACTTTATTGGCTGGATCACTGGCAATAATATCTTAGTAATTGGTGGTTGACGTTATAGTACATCAAATGGAGAACCATGGGTAACAGCTTTGGCTGTAATGATATCTGAAATGGAGATTATCGCTTTCTCGGAATGAACAACAAAAACAGGTGAATTGTGTGGTAAATCAAAAGGAGGACACAAAACACATTCTCAAATTTTAGTATTGGCTCTTCACACCTTAACACCTGAGTCATAGATTACAATAGTGACCGATTTTGCTTGGTTGACCTTCAACATGGCATCACCTCAAACAGTGCCTTGCAAATCTAAATCCTGCTCCATTAACTTATTGCTTTGGAGATCTCTTTTTGGAGAGCAGAGCTTTCATTTTAGATGACCTGCAAAATATATCTCCAGAATAGCTAAGCTCAAGCACAGTGATACATCTGTAGGGATCAGTGGTAAAAGTATAGTCAGTTAATGCTTTGGCACCGCAACACATCACATGGTACTTACTGCAGTTGCTAAAACAAAAGTGCATTCTGATAAACAGAATATCTGCCAAGCAATTACTGCAGGGTAAGAGAAATAGCATTAAAAACAATGTCATTTGCATATAGAAAGATGGAGACCTTACCAGACTCAATTGTTGATGTATCACAGTAGGTCTTGAACAATATAAGAGGAGAGTTAGTAAATTAATTAACCGGGAGATAGAACACATCTATGTCTCATCCCCCTTGAATTTAAAAACTGTTTGGTTCACTCCACAATCATACACAGCGATTAATTTAGATAAACTTGTGATTTGCATGGCTTCTAGCATAGAGAAGTCGAAGGGGGACGTGTACGTATTAAAGTACAGATCATAATATATGTCTCTCCACAATACCAAAGGTCACTAAATGTGAGGTAAAAGGGGATTTATTAGCCCTGATCTATTTTCTGTGTTTATTGTTGTTAGGGAGAATTCTCCAGAATGGCTAATTTCCCTTACCTACTGAGTCCCTCAGCAGCTTTGCTGGATTTCTAGGATTTTTTTGTTTTCACCTTGTAAGAGTGTGAGCCTTTATTCCCACTCTTACAGGTGTTTTTGCTGTGTGCTGTACATTTTGTGCTCATGGACTATGGAGTCTGACCTACTCCATAGGCATCATCTTTTTACTGTGTGTCACACAGCACCTTTAGTGCAGTGACACAGGGTTGTCTTTTTGGACTTCCCACTATTAAACTCAATTTTCTGGGACTGACTACTGTCTGCCAGAACATGTAAAGGTGCCATTGACTTTACTAGTCTTTTTAAATTTGCAGACACAGTCCAAACTATTTTCCATAGAGTACTGGAAGGGTGAATAGTTATCCCTTCTTGTCTGTTTCTCATGGAACATTATTTCTTTCCCCTTTCTCTAAGATTTGGCTGGAAGCAGTGGTATCTCCCATTTTTATTTTACTGCGAGCTATGAAAATAGCCTCGGTACTGTTAGAGGCTATGGTGGTAGCCTTGAATTGTAATCCGCTACACCCCTTTTAATTTTATTTGGTTCCGGTTGGGTTTATTTGCCATTTCTTTTTGTAAAGGTCTTTCTCGTGTTTTACTCTGCGCGCCAAACAAGGTTTGGTTCCTTTGTTGGCCGTCCTTTGGCGGGCTTCTGCACAGAAGCCCTCCTTAGGCACCTGAGTGTCTAGGTGGACAGGATGTGAGGGAGGTGTTTGAGGCCCCATGCACAGGGTCTCTTTGGAGACCCAAGTCGCACTCTAGATTGATTGGCTAGGTGGCTGTCCTGTCAGGACAGCCACCCTGCTGTGTGATTGACAGCCAGGCTATGTGAATGGGGGAAAACTGCTTAAAAGCATGTCTCTGGGACTTGGAAGGCAGAGTCTCCAGTGGAACGAGAGAACCAATGAGGAGCTGAAGGAAGACGAATGCTGCTACTACTGGACATCCCGGTCAAGCCCTGCTGCAGGTTCAAATCGCCTGAAACTTCGACGACAGAGGAGATCCGCAGGAATCTTCTGCCCTTGAGCCTGGTGGGAGCAACCAGATCACAAAGCCCCTGGACCTCCTCTTCAGCCTGGTCGAATTTGCTGTGCTACAGGAAACCGGATAGCCAGTAAGGGAGAGTCCATTTGTGCTTTTAAGGAGCGCATCTTTTATTAAACGCTTTGCTCTGCTGCTGGCTTCTTTCGTGGGCAGCACAGGACCCTTCAGTCTTCCTCCTTCTTGTAAGTTCAACAGTCTCTTCAGGAACCGTGAGCCTGCAGGAACTGCCAGGAACTACCGCCTCAGTTACAGCGTTCTTCTTCATCTAAGGTACTGTTCAAATCCAGTAGTTTGTTCCGTCCGACCTCTGTGAAGTGTTTTAAATCTTTCGCCTCTCCGAAGGCTTGCCCTTCTCTTCTCTTTTCAATAACTTTTCCTCCGACCAACTTCATTTTCAACTCTTGGCAAAGACTTAACCGCAAACTACTCTGAACTGTGTGATCCTCTGCAAAGACTCTAAACCATTAAAATTGGCCCAGGCCTATTGATTTGAATCCTAGTTGTAGTAGCCTTTTCTAGATTTCCCTGCCTATAACTTGTTGGTTTTGTTGATTTTTGATAACCTTGTTCTTTCCCTCCCTTTTTAAATTGCTGGAGTGTCATTTTGCTCACACTTCATTTTGAGTTTAACTTGTCCAGAATTGATTGGGTGTGGTGTAGTGTATTAAGATTGTGATTTTCTGCTGCTTTATATTAGTGAAATTATTTATAACTGATGGTGTAAATAAATGTATATTCTTTTACTCAGAAACCTTGAATCTGTGTTTATCTGAACCATAGTAATTGCTGTCCTTGTGTAATTTCTGATACTGCTCACTTTACTCTTGAGATAAGTCTGGCTGCTCAGACATCACTACCACTTTACTGTGTAGTACAGGCTTGTACCAAAGGTGAATTTGAACTTGCATTTGTAGTCTTAATTGTGTGTGGTGTTCCCAAAGGGTACTGCATATAATTCTGCCTTACGTTTGTGTGCATGTTTCACCATTTCTAAGCATAACAGTCCTTTGGCAACATTCCCTATTTAGTTTGGTCTGCTTTATCTAGAACAGGGCTTGCCCCAGAGTGCTAGATACAAAAAGGAGTTCGTTTCATGTAAAAAAAATCCAGGAAGCAATGACCCAATTGAACACCTTTGGATATTCTCCAAACAGAGCTAGATATTTAAAATCCAATATTAATGAACCTGAGTAGAGAGCTTGTGATGCAGGGAATTACCCAGGGATCTGTAGAACCATTTGAATAGTTCTTAGTATTAAGAGGGCGGTAGCATGTCATCATCCAACTGTTGTATACCTAATGTAATGGTCGATAGAAACACAAAAGCTAATTCCAATAATATGCGTACAGATATCCTACAGGGGTCTGCCTTTCATACATATGTGCCATTCAGACATGAATGCACCATCTCAATCGCTATATGTTATTGGGGTTAACCTTTAAACAAGATTAAGGTCTGAGGTCTGAGAATATTTGTTCCATCAATAGAGTTGATGCACGCTTGTACCCTTGATGCACCATCAGGGAACATTCTCATAAAAAGTATAGGTAACTGCTGACTCCACCTAGAGTAGATCACTCCCATGTCAATGTATTTACTCTGGTGTCCCCCATTATATTGAAAACATTGATCAAGAACTAAATCTGTTATTATTAAAAATAAAACAGTCGATGTTTACTCATTTTTGCATTTAAAAATAATTGCACAGAACCCATATGAACTGCTACTGCATACACATCTTAGCCATACTCATAATAATAATAATGGTAGAAACTTTGAAAAGTATGAACAAATAATGCATGCCGATTTCCAGAACTGTTGCTTGCATTTCTTCTTCAAACCTACATCCTTTAATGTTAACCTAGCAGATTTGTCATAGTTGGATGATTTGAAGACCTCTTCATTTGGTAATTCAGCATGCAGTGATTCTTTAAAATAAAATCAAGCCTAACTCATAATAAAGGTCTTCGGTCTGAAAAAATGATCAAATCTCCAATTTGCAAGGCACATAATTGTAAAGATTGATTGGAACCTCATTGCTCGCTTCCCTTCAATGTAGGTGCCACTTCAAAAATTCTCTGTGTTAGGCACACAGGTAGCAAGAGAGAGACTCTAGTTTAACTCTTTGGCAAACAGGCCTCTTTTAGTATATTTATTGAACGCATTATTATAAGAAACTGCACACTATATGTAATGAAATGGGACAGTAAACTGCTACCTAAAATTGTGAGGGTAGGTTTGATTGCAAATGAGGTTAAAATTATATGCAGTCAAATTTGGCAACATATATTTTCTTATGATTATCATGCAAACTTATAGTGTTTGGGGATTATGCATGACTCCAATTTCAGAGTTGTTTAAACCCTGCATAAACCCTGCATACCATTTGTAGATCCTATTAAGAATATGCTTTGGGAGGCAGTCTAAGCAGCTGTACATAATTTGTCTGAATCAAATGGCTGTTGTGAGTCTTTTGCTGAGCCAAGAAAAATACCTTCTCAAAGTTATCTACCAACATTGCTGCTGAAAATTAGGAACTCACATCTCATTCCCAAAAAAATCACAGTTATGCTGCGTACATCCAATGGAAATCTACAAGCAAGCTGACCAGGTTTAAGACGTGGTAAAGCTTGCATACTGTATGTATACTCTATTAAGTATTTGCTTTGGAAAGCAGTTGAAGCATTGCCATGTGGCAAGGGTGTAGGAGCACTCATTTCCTTTTATGTTTATTAATTAATAAAACAATGTGTACATCTCATAAAGGGTGATCTGCTATCCAAATCGCCCTCTCCTAAGCTCCATGCCAAAAGCATAGTGTACAACTGTGCTCTGCTGGATCAGTGCCCTGATCTTCATTGCCTGCTCTCCAGTGGCACAACGCCGTTTCAGAGAGCAAAGGTGCCCATTTGACAGGTGCTGTAACAGGCAGGATTGTTAGGACAAATGCTCTATTTATGGTCCGCACCACTGTTTTCAAAACCCCATAATATATCTATATATATTCAACACTTAGGTATTTTCTGTACTCAGCTGAATGTTAGCTTGCACTCTCCGGTCCAAATGTCAAAGTGCACCCACTTCAACAACAGTTATCATTTCAACAAGCAGAATGTGCATGGATGTATGCGGTCACTTTCACCTTGCACTATCGCAAACATTCGGAAGTTACTTATTTCCATTCTCACTTCTCTTCACACAGGGCACAGCAGTTCCAGGGTTATGAACAGTTAATCACCAGCTCAATGTTTCAGTCTCTAAAGAGCGAAACACTATGCAATGAATGCTTCCCCATGAGCTAAAACTAAAAGTAGCTGCTGTAATTATGATACTACACATCTTATGCCATCACAGGGACTCTGCAATGTAACAAGGTTGACAAGTATGCATCTACAGAGGCACAAAAACTTAGATACTGTTCGTATGCCACTTATACCATTCATACCTCTCATTCCAACTGATATGTTTTCCCATTTCAATGACCATTAATAAGTCACATGGACCCACGCCCCCTTCCTGGGAGTGATCAGTGGTAATTTGGATATTTAGGAAGGGGGACAAAAGTGACCTTATGAATTACTGACCGATATTGACCATTAAGATATGGTAGAATGGAGTATATGTTATGCCAAGAATAGCTAGTTATAAGTATTATGTATTAAAAGCCGGTAAGATAGTTCAGCAGGTTGAACTCTCACTGCTGCGATCTGAGTGTGATCTCCAGGTCGCAGGTTTGATTCCCGGCAAGGCTAACTCAGCCTTTCATCCTTCCGAGGTCGATAAATGAGTACCAATTTCGGTTGGGTGATATTGTATGTAAATATTTGCTCTGTAAAGCGCTTTGGTTAAAGGCGCTATATAAATATTACATCATTATCATTATTACACTTCTGGTAGCAGTTGCACACTTTTCCTATTAGTAATACCTGAATGGTGGATGCTAATTTTAATAATTATTGCATGTATCAGATAAGGGTACTGTGAGACAGGCATGGACTTAAAAATGATTGTCTAAACCTTTATTTACTAAGGTTCCTAGGTTGGTGTAATGCCTAACTGGCCCTAACTCTAAAAGGATAGTTCCCTTAACTGATGTTTCTGCAAGACTCCTCGAGTAAATCGGCCCGCCTCTCTGCCTGACACAGGGTATTCTCCACCCTGGCCATGGCGAGTCGTGCCCCCTATGCCACTGCTGCTCTGCTCTGATCTGCTGGCCAAATCGCTCCAACACGGACAACATCCTTGTTGAAAAGGTCTATGTGTGCCTCCCGCCCGTTGGCAGATACCTGCCTGCCCTCCATTGGAAGCCCCGAGTCCTGGCACCTCACACGCTGAGCCTGTTGCCACCAAATAGCTCGGTGCATGCGCCTCTGGGACAGCCTCCGGGATGATGACAACCCAGGGGCTGTCGTGCATGTGGCCTGCTGCTTGGTGCCTGCTCTTCCACCATTGCCACATGTCCAGTCGGAGGATGGTTCTCCATGGTGACCACATCTGCTGATCCTCCTTCGACTCACGATCCTGGCCAATGCTGTAGGGCATCCCAAAGCGAGTTAGGGTAACTGCCGGTACCAACCAGCAGGCCCAAGAGAGGGCCAGCTCCCCCATCCAGAACTGGCCCCTCTCCACCATTTAGACAGGATACAGCAGTCTCCCCATCACAAAGCAAAGGAAGGGTGAGGTGAGAAAATCACCTCACCATTCCACAAAACAGCAGGGTGCTAAGTGCCCAAAGGAAACTAACAGGCAGGCAGGGAGAGCAATAACACCCACCTTCCTGGGGGGCCAGACAGTCGGCTCTGCCGGCCTAGGGGCTGGGTCACAGCCCCCAACAGACACACTTCAAAGACCCAGGGCTTTTATAAAAAGAGCTACCAGCTCCACAGAAAACACAATCTGCTTGTAACCCTGAACGGGGACTCAAACAGGCAGGAGGTTCACTGTTAACGCAGTGTCCTTCACTTTTTTCCTTTTGGAAGTTTGCTTTTAACTGGGCATCTTTCCGTGGCTTTACTCTCTTTCGATACAAAGTTCACCGCACTCACTGTGTCTTTTTCCTTCCATTTCTTTGAACATTGCACTGTTCAAATCAACATCTAGCAGAGCGAGTTGCAGAAGCCTTGGAGCCTCCAGCAGTGTCCCGCGGCTTGAACCAAACAGGAGAAAACAACAGAGCAGCCCGGCTCAGGCGGCGTTTCCTCCCAACTTACCAAGTAAGTGAGCCCCAGCCTCGGGTTGCGCAGCAACAGGCTACAAGTCGATCGCTGCACGATTTAAACAAACAATGCCGAACACGGAGCAGCATGCCCGAGTAGCGCGCGCATATGTTTAAACCTCCCCCAACCTAGATGTTTTTTTTTCTTCTTTTTTTTTTAATAAGACAAAGATAGAGCACGTACTTGAACAAAAGGCATCAAGTGGATCCCTTGCGGAATAGACACCACCATTTGGAAGCCAGCCGACACGGAGCAGCCTGACAGACAGTGCCCGCACAAGTAAAAGATACATTGTTTAAAAGAAATGACTTTGTAAATCCTCTTTAACGAATGATACTAACGCGGGGGAAACATTTACAAGCCACAGTTTTCCAAGCTGCACAAAGCACAGACCACACTTTTTTAAATCGAGTATGGTGCCATGCGTCTCTGCTCAACAGGGGATAAAAACAACAGTTGTTTTCTCTTACCATAAATCAACAGCAACATGTTCGCCTTGGAAGCAAGTCGACATGAAGCAACACAATTTGCATCCCGAGAGCCGCGTTAGCTGAACCTGGGTTTTTTAAAAGTACAATACGAAACTAATTTCTCCAGCAAAGAGGGGTGGCCAGGCCGGTTAACAAAACATAAATCCTCTCTGAAATATTTTTAGCAACACGCTGTTTGCAACTAAAAATTGGGCACAATTACATAGAAAGAAGCCACCAGTTTTGTAAGTTTTTTACCCAAAATAAAACGTTGTTTCTTCCACAAATAGGCAGATGGCTCCCAAACGAAAAGCACAGGGAACCACAACCTCACCACCAAAAGCCAAATCACCCCACCTGCTCGCAGCAATCGAGGCAGCAGAACACTATAGTTGGGGCTGGGTCAGGGAAAACCTATCTGGCCTACCAGAAGAAGGGATAGCCATGCCACCTGGGTTGGAAGACACCCCACCACCCTCAAAGAAGAAGAAGTCAAGTGAAGGATCAGGCAAAGGTAAAAAAAGTAATATTTTGTCAAAATTGTGTAAGAACATGAGGGACATTCAGCAAGTGATGCTAGCATTTAGAAACAAGCAACAACTCCCCACAAGCACAAATGACACAAGTAATGATAGCCCCCCTCAGGAACTCTCAATTATCATAATTCCTCCCCCCACCCCCTGCCCTGCCCACACCAACACCAACAATGGTGGACCAGGCAGCAACAACAACTACTCTGCCACCCGCCAAAACAGCTGATTTGGCAGTAGCAGCCTCAAGCCCAAGTAGGCATACAACAACAGCAACGACACCTAATCAAGATGGTGCATTAAAGGCATGGGCAACCCCCAACGACAGCACAATGGGTCAAACAGATACAAGCAAAAGCAGCAGAGCTGAGATGATAATGATTAGCAGTGCTCAACTAGACCAAAAGTTCAAATCATTTCAAACAGAAATTCTGAATAGATCCAAAAGATGTTTAGCATGGAACATAGACACCACAATTAAAGAAGCCATATGGGCCAGGGAATTTATTGAAATCTTTTCACTGATAGAAGCCCAAAGAAAGGGGAGAGGCACTTTTAGTAATCCCATGAAAATAGAAGAGAAGGTGATAGCTAGGAATGCCCAGGTAGAACAGAACTGGGACAACTTTTTAAAATCCTTTGCCATTTTAGCAACCATATATTTGGAAAAAGTCCCCGGCGATGGGGCCAAACTATGGACGTACATGGATAAAGTCAGAGAGGTAAAAATCACCCAAAAAGGCAGAATCTGGTTGGCCTACGACATTGGATTTAGACGGAGTATGTCAGAGTGGCCAGCCATAGAATGGGATGAGGTGCAAAATGACTTATACATATTAAACACCGAGCTTCCATCTGAGGAAGAAGTCACACAACCAGCAACCAAAGCCAGCAAAAATTCTCAGGGCACCAGAGGCAGTGACAACGAGAAAAACAAGAAAGGGGAGCAGCCCTTTTGGAAAAACCAGCCGTGGGAGGCTAAGTCTAATGCCCAGGGACAAAACAAAAACCACCACGGTCGCAAAGCCAATATTCCATGCAGGAATTTTGCAAAGAACATATGCACATGGGGCAAAGAGTGTTAGTACAAGCACAGCTATACAAACTGCAGTGGTGAGCACCGGGTCAGCATTTGCACCAGACTCCCGGCAAAAAATACAAAAGATTAACAACCAATCAGGCCAACCAAAAGAACGAACAGTTTTAGAACCAGACAGAACACACATCAACCCCAGCAATTTCAGTAAAGCACTACGGGACTAACCAGACAACGAAACCAGCACGGCAATCCTACAAGGTTTCAAAGCAGGTTTTATCATATCATTTAAGGGACCGGGGTCCCCCAACATCCCAAGGAATTTAAAATCTGCCAGGGACAACCCAGACATGGTGAAATGCAAATTGGAGAAAGATCTAAGCCTGGGCAAGATAGCAGGCCCCTGGGACACCATGCCTTTCTCTGACTACCTACTATTACTGCTAGGCCCGGTTCCCAAAAAGGAACCTGGAAAAATGAGGCTAATTCACCACCTCTCCTACCCAAAAGGCCTATCACTGAATGACGGCATTCCACACAATAAATCAGCAGTTTCATATACTCTATTCCAAGAAGCAGTAAGACTTATACAAGAATGCGGCAAGAACTCACTAATGGCCAAAGGAGACATTGAATCCGCTTCCAGACTCCTGCCGGTACATCCCGAATCACAACAATGGTTAGGATGTATCTTTGAAAACAAATTTTACGTTGATAGATGCCTCCCCATGGGATGCACAGTCTCCTGTGCCCTTTTTGATCAATTCAGCCCTTTTTTCCAGTGGGCCTTCCAGAAGCAACTCCCAGGGGTAAAAGTAGTACACTACTTAGACAATTTCATGTTCATGGGGCCCTCAGAGGCAGGAGAATGCGGAAGGGCGCTAGCAGAGCTAGAACAGATGGCTACATTATGGGGCATCCCCTTGCCACAGAGAAGACAACCAAACCATCCACTAACATAATCTTCCTGGGTATTGAGATAGACTCGGCAAAGGGCATTTCAGAATCCTCAGCACAAAGATAGCGGAACTACTAGAAAAAATACAAACGTTAAGTATAAAAAACAAGGGTACGGTAAAAGAGCTGCAATCACTGGCGGGCAGCCTGAATTTCGCAGCCCGGATCATCCCAAAAGGGAAGGTTTTTTCTAGGAGTCTAGTTCAAAACCAAATCCTGCACCAAACCCCATCTACACAAAGGCAAAGAAGTGAAAGAGTCTGGAGACCTTCTCAAACATTTTAACAGGATCATCCTATGGCACACGACAATGATTACATGCGCCAAAAGGGTCCTTTTCACAGATGCAGCCGGGAGCAAGGGTTTCGGAGCCATCCTAGGCACATAATGGGTGGCCGGGCTCTGGCCAAAAACGTGGCAAAAAGCAGGATGGACAAAACACATCACACTTTTAGAAATATTTCCCATCTGGCTAACAATATGCATCTGGGGCAGGCAGCTAGCTAACATGAAACTCTTGATTTGGTGTGACAACATGGCAGTGGTAGGCATCATAAACAGAAGAACCCCCAAATGCCATCTAGTGCTAAAATCCTAAGAGCCCTTACCATGGTCACGCTACAAGAGAACATTGTGGTGAAAGCCAAGCACATCACTACAACAGATAATAACATTGCAGATGCTTTATCTCGCTTTCAGTGGAAAAGATTCCGGGAGCTAGCACCACACGCCCAAGAAACAATGACGTTAATACCAGCGGACTGCTGGGAAATAATGGGAAATTAAATGAAATTACATCAGCGCCGCTGCCAGAGTGGCAAGGCCAGGATGTACAACGAAAAATAGGCACCTCAAATACGGGTGCCAACAACACTCTGCCCATAAGGATCAGGAACCCTGGCACGGGGTTCCTCACAGAGATGGCAGAGAAAGCACTGGCAAACACTATCACGGCACAGTGCAGTAAGTGCTCACAAAATGTCTTTAAAACAAAATGTTTTTGAATGGGCACATGTTCAAGGTTACAAGAGGGATTGGGCGAAAAGAACCCTGGTGGCAATATCCTACTACTCCAAACTCCGGGGGGACACAGACACCACCCAAAGTACACTTATCACTTATACCATGAATGGTTGGGGCAAAATAGAGGGACCTCAGGTAGACACCACCGCCCGCTTGATTTTGACAAATTAATAATAATTACAAGCCAGCTCGAAAGCATATGCTACCATCCATACAAGGGCCTTTTATTCAAAACAGCATTTTTCTTGGCATAATTTGGGGCTTTCCGTATTAGAGAGCTCACCGCCTCCGCCACCAAAGCCAACAATGGTTTAGGCATCATGGAAACCAGGGTTAGACAGGACAGTGTCAAAATAGACATGCAACATTCCAAAACGAGGGCCGAAAGAACCATAAGCATTTGCTGCAGCAATGATGCAACAAACTGCCCAGTATGCATCACCAACCTATATTATGCACATAGGCCCAATGTAGGGGGGAGATTCCTAATTCACAGAAATGCCTCGGCACTAAGCCGCTATCAATTCAAAGGGGTGCTGTACAAAGCCATCAGCAAAGCAGGTTGGGACCCCAAAGAATTTGGCACCCACTCCTTCAGAATCGGGGCCGCAACATCAGGATGACAAGGGGGATTAAGCCCTCAACAAGTAAAACATACAGGGGGATGGCGGTCAGACTGTTACAAAAGATACATCAGACCAGAACTAATATAGTTCCGACCCCCCTACCCCCCTTTTTTCTCCCACCAGAACCTCCAGCCGGGGGGACCACCCCCCTCCGATCAGCATGGATAGTCGGCCACTCGTTCATTTTCAGGACAGGGCGCTGGACAGAAGAAACCAAGGAGGGCCCGCCTTTTAAGAATACCATTGCATCCTGGTGGGGTTACAGAGGCCTCCTCTGGGCAGACATACACAACAAGCTAGCTGACCTGGTTGCATACAAGGACCCACCAGAATTCTTGATAATACACCTAGGTGGCATTGACCTGGTGTCCACAGGAAGACAAAGCTTACTCGAAGAAATGTGCACCTCATTAGCAGGCATCTCCCACAATTGGAGAGATACTGAAATCTATTTTTCAGCCATCCTGCCTAGAAGAAAATGGCAGGGGGCCATCTGCTACAAATCTGTAGACATTTCCAGAAGACAACTCAACAGAGGGATAGAAAAGTTCTGCACAGCCAGGGGCATAGGGTTGATAAAACACCCGACCATTACATAAGGAGATCCCGATCTGTTTCTCAAAGATGGCACACACCTATCAGGACCAGGCATTGAACATTTCTTTCGAGAAATCTCCTCCACCTTAGCGACCAAAGGCTGCAGATAATCACTTTTGGGGGAACACGGACAGCTGATAACCTGCCCGTGTGTGGTGGCACGGGCCAGAGGGGGCTACCTCTGGACTCGGTGCCGAAAAGTATGATATCATATGGATATGTGATTATTGCTATTGTTTCCATAACCATATCTGTAACAATAAAATCCTGCGGCCTTTTATTGCCAACACTTGCAAACTGTGTGGTCCAACTCACTTATTGCAGGGTGGGTGGGTTGGATATGGAAGTTGCATGCATATGGGTCCAGCAGTTATGGGCAATGCTGTAGGTCCTCCCAAAGCGAGGCAAGGTAACTGCTGGTACATCCAGCAGGCCCAAGAGAGGGCCAGCTCTCCCCATCCAGAACTGGCCCCTCTCCACCATTTAGACAGGAGACAGCAGTCTCCACCATCACAAAGCAAAGGAAGGATGAGGTGAGAAAATCACCTCACCCTTCCACAAAACAGCAGGGTGCTAAGCGCCCAAAGGAAACTAACAGGCAGGCAGGGAGAGCAATAACACAAACCTTTTCCTGGGGGGCCAGACAGTCGGCTCTGCCGGCCTAGGGGCTGGGTCACAGCCCCCAACAGACACACTTCAAAGACCCAGGGCTTGCCCAGCTCCACAGAAAACACAATCTGTTTGTAGACCCTGAAAGGGGACTCAAACAGGCAGGCGGTTCACTGTTAGCTCAGTGTCCTCCACTTTTCCTCCTTTTCCGCAAAACCCTCCCACCCCAGAAAAGAAGGGAGAAGAACAAAGGAAGAGAGGATCAGGGCACTGTACAGTGACCACAACAAGTTATGGGACAAGGAAAGCGGGCCGGGCCAGAGGGGGCTAACTCTGGACCCGGTGCCCAAAAGTATGCTATCATATGGATATGTGATTATTGTTATTGTTTCCATAACCATATCTTAACAATAAAACCCTATGGCCTTTTATTGCCAACACTTGTAAACTGTGTGGTTCAACTCACTTATTGCAGGGTGGGTGGGTTGGATATGGATCTTGCATGCATATGGGTCCAGCAATTATGGCAAGGATGTGGTCTCCACCAGACTGGCCAACAGGGTTGGGACAGGTAAACAAGGGGCTCTGGTGGTATGTGGACCGGAAGACGGCAGGGAGGATGACTGGTGCACAGAGGAGGCAGACGAGGAGGGGGTCACATAAGTTGCCAGCCCATGCACCCATTGCGATACCAGGAAATGTGCTAGCCAGTTTGCGAGATGGCAGATCTCCTCGTGATGACGTGCAAGCCCCCTTTTGGAAGCCTGCACATCATCACAGATGGAATCTGCCTGCCATGTGATACCAGCTAGCACAAGTCCCAACCTGTACCGAATGGCGATATCTGCAGGCATTGGTGTTTCCGTCTGGGTGGAAATATCCGCCACCTTTGGATGGGTTCAGCCTGGGGCATGCCCGCAGGTGCATACTGGTGCAGTCGCAGTACCAAGGACAGGATTAGGCACAGGCCCCTCCACAGTGACCTGCTCTGCCTCTGGCCCCTGACCCTGGTCTACACCAGTCACACCTACATCATCACCCCCGCCGAGATGCATGGGCTGGGCTGATGTGGACTCCTCCTCCTCTCCCTCCCCCACTAACCTGGATGCCTCCCCAAATTCTTCCACAATGTCTTGACCTGTGCATGCTCACCTGTCCCTCACACTGTGCAGGAGTCCTCTGCCACCTTCACCCTCTTGGACATACCCTCAGCAGCTGTGGCCGTTGACTTGGATGCGGCACATCTCCACGCTCCCGGAAGATGACAGTACCTGGGAGGCAGACTGGGCCTTGCGTCTATGCCTGGTGGAGGCATCCCTGCTGCCGTGCTCCACAGCGCCTTCTCCACCTCTCCTCCCATTGTCGCTGTGGATAGGGAAACATAGAACACATACATCAAGGTACTAAACATATGTGTGTTTCTCACAATGCAAATGTACATCAGTGGCACTGTCAAAGGTCACACCCATCATCACCGTCCATTACACACAGGGAAGGGCCATTCACACACATGCACAATTAAGTCTGTCATTCACAACCGATGTTCACATCCTTGGGCAAGGCACTGCCAGCTAATCATAATTGTGCATTCAGCTCACACGCATCATGGGAAATACACATCTCATTCACACACATCACCTGACAGTCATGAGGCAGCCCCTGGAGCTATCACGCCAGAGTGCATTCGCGGTAAAATTGGCAGTGTGAGGCAATAACACAATCAAAAGCTCAAGTAAAATACATCACAGAGTGTTTTCCTGTCACACACTCAGTACTCAGACACATGCACATGTACACCAAGCATGTCCATGATGTTGGCCAAAGCACCCATTGTCACCCTCTGGCATGCCATAGTCCAGACTCAGGGATGCAAACATGTGCACGTCGTTACATACTGGCGCGCATCACGCATTTCAACACAGACACCATTGATGTCGCACACACTTGAATGGACTCACATGCAGCAGTATCTGGGACATGCACACAGACATCTGTACAGGAGGCATGCCAGAAATAAGGCCAAGATCCACACTGCAGCCACACATCAACCTGCACATGCACTATAGTGGACAAGAACACATGAACACTTACCAGTCGACTCCAGAAGTAGCACCAACTCCACGCGTAGAGCGCTGGGTAGAAGTGCTCCAGGAACCGCATCTTATCAGTGGTCGACCAGCCCCAGTGCCTCTTTCGGTCATCACCAGCTCTGTGGAGGTGCCGGGCCTTGTTGTGGGTCCTGGAATTTAAGTCCTCCCAGTGCTTGTGGACATGTGTTTAGTTGAGGGGTGCCACCCCCTCCATGTTTATGGCACCCTCAATGTCTGCCCAGATCTTCTTCCATCCTTCATTGTCGACTTGCGATGGTCCGGAGAAGAGGTCATCATAATGTCCCTGGACTTGCTCCACCAGGATGCCAACTTCCCTGAGAGAGAAGCTGACAGCCCTCTGCCTCTCTGCTGGGGGGGTTGCCACTTGCCTTAGATGGTGCTGTGTCAGACATGGAAACCCCCGAGGCAGGTATGGGTGGGCAAGGTGGTCCTGGGGCTGGGCTGTGGAGTGATGCTTTGGCACGTTAGGAGCCTCCTAGATCAGCAAAGGTGGTCATGACGACAGGATCACAGGCAATGGCTGTAGAGCAGGCACCGAAATGCAGGGCACATGGGCAGCAGGCACACAGAGTTGACTGGCAGCAGCAGATGGCTCGTAGGAGGAAGCTTGGGACACTCAGAGGCAGTTAAATTAACTGGTGGGCAGGAGCATGGGTCTCACGTGTTACTCGCGTGGCCAGTCCGAAACAGAGTGACTCCGCACATGCGGAAACAGCACGTTAGCGTGGAATCATAGGAAAGGCCCTAAGCACATAAGTTACATGACACGCACTGTATTTTGGGCATTGCCATTCAGTATCGGGATAAAGGTGAGCATAGGACAACAGTGCAATGTATGTGCATTTTGTGGGGACGGACGTGTGGACTTCAGAGTTTTTTGGGGTCACACGCGATCTTTTCACTACTGTGACAGTGTGTACTTCTTGTTTTGGCAGATAGTGAGGCACGCACTCATTTCTCATACTGTGTTTGCCCATGTGTCGCATAGCACATTTTCGGGGTTATAGTACCCTATGTGTTCGTCGCATACATATTTTTGTGTTGCTGGGTGCCAGAGCATACTGCGTGAAAATTTTACTTCACAAGTGGGCTACCGAGGGGTCACGTAGACGTTAATTTTAGTTTTTGGGGTCGCTGTGCGTTACACGACCCATTATTCTTCTCACCAGTGGTTACATAGAGTCTTGCTGGAGCACAGTGGTACGTATTACATCACGTACCAGGCCCCCTCACTCCAATTGCCGAGGACAATGGATAGCTGCACCTCCCATTGCGCTAATCCATCAGTGCCATGACTGGGAGGGCAACAAGAGGGAATGGAGGCAAAGGTGGGTGAGGTGGCCACGGTGAGTGAGGTTGGCGAGGTGTCCAAAGTGTCTGAGGTGTTCAGGCCCATGCAGGGAGACCTATGCCCCCCACCCAACAGGGTCAGGGAGATGCAGCTGATGCTGACGTCACCAGCACCCAGGCTGCCAGACCAGCAGTGTCATCTGCTGTCCGGAGCAGCTGGGTGTGGAAGCTGCAGGGACAGCTGTGGCTACCAACCACAGGCTCAGGGTCACCCAGCCAGGACTGTAGTGGTCCCGGCCCTGGCACAGAGTGACTCTGTGGCTAATTTCCATCTCCTTAAGGCCAAGGGACGTGCAGTGCAGACTACTGGCACCAGCACCCAGGGTCACAGACCAGCTGTGTCATCTGCTGTCCGGAGCAGCCAAGGTGTGGAAGCTGCAGGCGCAGCTGTGGCAACCAACCCCCAGGCCCAGAGTGACTCTGGGGCAAATGTCCTTGTCCGTAAGGGCAAGAGATGTGTTGTGCAACGTACTGGCACCAGCACCCTGGTACGGATACCTGCAAGCCAGCCTACTATCGTCCCATCAGTGGCTGATGCCATGGCCCACTCCACCAGTTCTCCAGCCCCTACTGACCCAAGTGGTCACAGCCACTCCGGGTCTGCACAACCTTGTGTATTGCTCGCCAAGAGTGCACGGACAGTTATTTATCACCAGTACATTTACAGAGCAGAGCAAATACTTTGAACGCAGGTAGACGGAACAATAACTCACACCCACACACGCAGTTATAAAATAATGAGCACTTATACAGCTATTTTTTCATAGTTAGACATACATAAAGCAATAAATGATAACACAGAAATAAATTACAGAAATGATAGTAAAGTTAGCAAGAATTCATCACCTTGGGCGTAACTGAATCCCTCATCTCGCCAGAAGCGGCCTGAAGACCCCGGTAACAGCCAGGCCGAGAGCACAACAGCCCACAGGTATGTCTGAGTTCTTTGTGCTTTTTTCCCCCAACTTTCCAGAGCTCCGCATATAGGCCCCCTTCAAAAGGGGTGGCAATTTCTCAAACCTTCTGGCATTAGCGCTTGCGCATTGATGAGTGACAGTTGGCTGCCAGCCGTCAGCAACCCCAAGGAGCAAAGCGCTTCTCTCTCCTAAAGCACCACAGAAAACAATTCCATAACTCATCCTGAGACCTTGGCGCAAGCATAGCAAGACATAACAAACCTTTTTTTATCTGGTACCAGCCGGCACCTGTGGATCCCAGTGTCCTTGGCTGAGGCCTGCATACCAGGCTCAGCAACGAATAACGTTGAAAATGTGTTTTTTCAGCAAGGCAAGTGCAGCCCCCAGAATACACTGCACACCAGCGCCATGTTTGAGCATCACAATCCATCCTTGGATATTTACCTTCCATAGCCCAGTGGTGGAGGAGCCGGTCTTTGAAACTGACAAAACATCAGAACTAAGTTGGGAATACATTGAATACAACAACAACCAGCTATTATGATAGCTAATATAATACAAATGCAAGCAAAGGCGTAACACAGTTTACCCCCAATATCAGGAATCCATGAAAATAACCAATCACACCAATTCCCAGTATGATCTTGAGACACTTGGGAAATTAAGTCCCTCAAACCTCGGATATGACTTTCAATGGATCGTGAATGGTCACTTAGGTTGAAACAACACATACCTTCAACTGCGTTACAGCCCAAATTATGTTTCATCAAGAGATAATCAACGGCAGCCCTGTTTTGCAAAGTTGCTTTCCTAATAACTTTGCTATCAAGGAGCAACTCTTCTAATGCTTGAGAAGTATGATTAAGTCCTTTTACCAATAAACAAGATAGTTTAATTAAAGATTTGTAACCCCCAGCAGCTAAACCCTATACTCCCACTAATGAAAGGGCTAAAGCTAGAACATCAGCCTCTGATAACAAATGCACATGTGAATCACAATCTGGGGATAGACCCGCAGATTCAAAAGTCGACCTTTTGCTTTGAGACATTATTGGGTGTATAGGGAACATCATTAGTTCTAATCGTGTTAAGGCACATGGACCTCTGGAAAGCTGGAATGTAAGTGTGTGTGATGTTGCCACATGACAAGAGCCATCCTGTCGGAAATTTCACATGATTTAGATGACTGTCAGATATCGCTGTATGATTGCAGGACATACTATTATTCATACTGGTACATGTGCTTGGAACTCGTGAACACAACCTTTTCTCAAACGCAGTTTGATTTTTCTGTTTGGTTAAATTCAGCTATTCGCATTTGCCAATTTCCATTACATTGCAGGTCATAAAGTAACACACATCGCCTTGAGTTATATTGTATGTTATAATACGTGTCAAGTTTCTCCACTTGCGATCTGTTTCCTGGTAAAACCTGCAGTACTCATAGACTGAAAAGAATTGTCTGATATCGGAATCTTGAACTGCAGAATCATTGTGCATAACGCCGAAAATATGCCTCTAGATTGGAGCCGGCGTCAGCACCGCTATTAAACAGGTAGTCAGCAAAGCTTCCGCATGATGCACGTAAGTAAGGCAAAAGTGCGTAATGTTGAGGACTTGCAGTGTCAAATATGTCCACATATTCTCTGTTTGGGCAATCATTGGGGAATATCTTCGCCGTCCGAAAGATATCTCCTGCATGGCAAGCATCAATGTTGGTTGCGCTTGCACCTGACGTGTTTTCCGCATTCCACAAATCAATTTCTTCCGTCCGGCTGGCTCTTCAGAATCGGCATAGGGCTGCTTTCGGACATCATTGCTCATCATCATCGGTTTCCCACGGATCGCTGGCACAGATGTGACATTTCTCAATGGGAGCAGCCGCCGTTTGACTCTCCCAAACGGGGTCCATTTAGTCCCACAGCTACACCAGCCAGACACAGGATCTACAAGGCAAACCCAGAAAAGAGATATCAGTGTTGAAAATCACTCTCTTAAGTAACATTTGTCTGCGGGCACATACTGCCATTTTTCTTTACCGGTTCAATTACTAAGACTACCTGGTCTTTGCCAACCCACACCTTTGCACCCAATACCCTACTGTCTGAAGAGCCAAAAGCATGATCCCCACGGGTAGTTAACACTGTGGGAGGCTCCCCCTTTTTAATCATGGACAACTTAACAAGAACAATAATTAACAGGGCCACCCGATCACCTTTCGGAATCGGGAACACTTGGTCCCCACTATTCATTAAGATAACTTTGATCTCACCTTGCTAATCGGCGTCAATGACAACTCCCAGTACTTGAACTCCCTTCAATGCTAATCCAGATCTAGGGGCAATCCATCCCATATGCTCTGGAGGAATGTATACCCCAATCCCTGTTTCAATCACAACAATCCCTCTCGGGTCTAATCTGATTTCTTCATGAGAATGCAAGTCTACCCCTGCTGACTCTGGAGTTGCCCGATAGGGAGCTAAAGAACCTGAGGTAATTTCCCAGTACAATAGGGTCTCTCTAACGGAATTGGGTTGAATCTGTAAAGCAGGAGTCATTAGTCACAACAATGGAGTTTCATGATTATTTCCAGGCCTATTGTTTAGCACTTGCACCACATCAAACACACGATCACGCCAGCCTGCTAAACTGCCATCTCCAGATGTGTGCATCTGTTATTCAACAAACCATTGATCCTTTCAATTAATCATGACGCTTCGGGGTGATAGGGGATGTGGTTGAGCCACTCAATACTCTTTTCCTGACAATATTCCTGAATTAATTTGCCTTTCAAGTGTGACCCATTGTCACTTTGAATTTGCAAAGGTACTCCGTAATGCAACGTGATCTGATCCAACAACTTAATGGTGTTCAGTTGTGTGGCACGTTTGCATGGCAAAACCATCATATATCCAGAGTATCTATCCACAATCGTAATGGCACGGACTCAATTTCTGAATGTGACATCAGCGTGATACTTACAACGTCCTGTTCTTTGTGCCTTGAAAACGACCTGCATGTCGAAACACGTGTCGGCTGTTCCTGCTACAATTAAAGCATCAACTGTACCATTAGTGTCCCTTATTTACATAGGCCCTCATTACGACCCTGGCGGAGTGGGTTTACGCCAGCGGTATTCGCGGCAGACCCGTCCCCCCTACTACGAGATCCCGTAGCGCCATGGTGAGTTTTCCGCCCGGTTTTTCCGGGCGGAAAAATCCATGGCGCTACGGGACCTCGTCGTTAATTACGCCACCGTAATTTACGGTGGCGTAATTAACTCCTTCCCCACTCCCATTATACCCTATGGGGCAAAAATGGGAATGGGGAAGGGTAAAATGGGGATTGGGGATTTACCGCCCCGCCAAGGTCGGAATGGGGCGGTAAATCCGCCAACCCCCATGGCGGTATCGGCAGCTTTCCGCCGTGCTCCATGGTGCATATTGCACCACGATCTCTGCCAGGGTCGTAATGAGGGCCATAGTGTTTAGCGCATCTCCACCTCAACTCCTTTTTTTGTATACGATTTTCAGTACCAGCCAGGGTGGACTGGTTGTCGCAGGTGGTAATGCAGCTTACACTTCCAATTCCTTAAGGTTAACTGAACTATTAACATAATCAGTGAACACCAGCGCACAGACCTCTACGCGTTAATCCACATTTTCTGTTTTATATCTATCCACAATGGTGCATGCATGCTGACAGCCTTTGCTGATTGGCAGAGGTCCGATATAATCAATCTGCCAAATTTGACCTGGTAACTTTCCTCTCCACAACATGCCCTGGACAATCTGAGGGATAGGCCTATGCTGTTGGTGTTGGCACACCAGACATTGCAAAATGACTGTGTTCACTACCTCTAAAGGAATACTGATTCCTCGAGCTTGTGCCCACCTGATAGTAGCCTTCTCTCCAAGGCGCCCACATTTCTGGTGAGCCCACTTGGCCAAACCCTCCAAATCGTCTTCCTGAGCCTCCGTATCCACAGATGAAATCTTGGTGTGTTCATCTGCAACAGAATTAAACCAACATTCTAATGAATCTGTAGCACAATGCGCATCCACATGATACACAGTGGCTTCACTTTGTGATAACATTTCCGCAATATCTTGCAACAGTTCTTTTACCCACAACTCTTTTGAATGAATCTTCCACCCATTCTTTTGCCAGATTAGCAGCCACACTGCCAACCCATTTGCCGCTGACCATGAATCTGTATACAAATGAAATTGACCAGGGGTCTCTTATTTCAATGCTTGGTAAACTGCGTAACGTTCTGCAAACTGACTGCTCTTCCCTTTCCCTGACGTTGTCAAAATCTTCTTAGTTTTAGGATTGTATGACACCGCTTTCCAGTATCGCTCAGTTCCCACATAACGGGCCGAGCCATCTGTAAACCAGGCATGCTCTGTGTGCTCTACAGTCAGATCGCCATAAGGTACTCCCCATTTCACGGAAGACTCGCGTTTCTCAGACACTTCCGGTGGTATGTAATCTGAGGGTGGTATATTGGCTACTTGCTCATGTAATTTTGCAACCCCACCCTTTCCTGATTTAGCTCTATCTTGAATGAACCATTTCCATTTAATTATACTGGCTTCTTGAGCATGTCCTATTCTGTGTGTTTTAGGAGAGCTCAGCACCCATTGCATAATCAGGATTTCAGGCCTCATCAACACATCATGCCCCACTGTCATTTGCTCAGTATCGACCAGGTCCCAATAACATGCCAGCAACTGCTTCTCAAACGGAGTGTATGTGTTACCAGCATCGGGCAACTTACAGCTCCAGAACCCCAATGGCACACGTTTCCTGTCCTGTTTCTGGCACACACTCCAGTTAGCGTAATTGTCTTGCACAGACACATTCAACTCCACTTCGCCTTCCTTCAATGGCCATAAATCAAGCACCTGCTGCACGGTGTCTTTCGCAAAATCAAATGCTTTTTGCTGCTCTTCCCACCACTGAAACTCATATTTCTTTCGGGTCACTTTGTAGAGGGGAGCCAGTATGTGCCCTAAATGGGGAATGTGCTGTCTCCAAAACCCAAACAGCCCTATGAACTGCAGAGCTTGCTTTTTGTTCATTTGGAGTGGTAAACTCAAGTATTTTCTGTCGGGCCTTCGGCACCATCTCTAGATGCCCATTATGCCACTGAATCCCTAGGAATATCACTGTCTCAGCTGGGCCTTGAATTTTGTTCGGTTAATCTCCCACCTTTCATTCTTCAATCCTTCCATAAAGACTTCTTTTTTTTTTTAAACTTTTATTTTTGTTGGCAGAGGTTCACAGGGTACAAACGACAGGACAACAAGCATATGAATCGAGTGGCTCGCAGAGCTGTCAACGGGCCACAATAGCATCTTTACAATAATGACTGCAATATTTTACAAACAACAGAGGAGGCTGAGTAACATCACAATGCATGGGTGGGTGCCGGGGAAGGGGAAGACTCCGAAGTGGCATCAGACAGGTCATTGAGATATGAGGTGAATTCACTCCAAATGTTCTTAGGACGAGAACGAGCAGGCAGTGTAGCCAGATAGTCTTCCTCGCAGTTCCGTGACCATGTGAGCATGCCCAACCATCTCTGAGGGGTCGGGGGAGAGGAACACCGCCAGGCCTGAAGTATACATTTCTTGGCAACCATGCAACTTATGTCTAGAAACTTTTTTTGGCGTTTAGTTTCCTCGGTGCCCCAAACCCCAAATAGGACTGCTAGAGGGTCGGGATCGACAGTGGTTCCAGTTACAGCACTAAGTGTGTTCATGACCCCACTCCAAAAATCGGACAGCTTGTGGCAGGACCAGAACATATGGAGGTGATCAGCCTCTGTGGCCCTGCAGCGCGGGCAGAGGCGCACCTCGGAGCGAGCAAACCCAGAAGTCCTGTGAGGTGTGTAGTATAGCCTGTTGAGGAGTTTATACTGCATGGCCCGGAAGCGAAAGTTGAAGGAAACTCTTTTGGTGTGTAGGCACATGCCTTCCCATAACCCATCCGGTATCTCTAGACCCAACTCACCAGCCCATTTGTTGCGCGCCCCAAGGATCGGGGCAGGGGAGGCATCCTGCAGGATGTGATAAAGTGATGAGACAACCCCCCGTGCCCCGCCCGAATTGGCAATGTACGCTAAAGCAGGATCGTCTGGGGGTTCGTTCGGGAAGGAGGGCCACATAGTACGGAACGAAGCGCGGAGCCTGAAGTATTGAAGGGTCTCTAAGGGAGATCTGGTGTGGCCCGGCCTCCACGTCTGGGGATCTATAAATTTGCCCTCTGGGTAGAAGTCAGACAGTGCCCTATATCCCAACGCCTCCCAGTGGCGGGTCAAGGCCGCATCGTGCGTGGGTTCCAGGCCCGGGAAGGCCCAGACAGGCAGCCACTTGTAATACGGAGAAGTCCCAGGCGATGGGTTTAGTATGTGTGACCAGGCGAATAATGTCGCGGCTAAGGGGTCAATGGGGGAGTCCGGTGCGTAATGTCGGTGCAGAACTAAGGTCATCAGATTAATACCCGAGGATGCCAGCCGTTCCAGCTTGACGTGAGGGCGACCCGGGGCGCCAGGGTACCAGTGGGTGGCATACTGGGCTTGGGCCGCGAACCAGTATGTAGCCAGGTCAGGGGCAGCCATACCCCCCCGTCTGTACGAGAGTGCCATGTCAGTCCACTTTTTGCGCACCGCACCAGAATGCCAGAGGAACTGTGCGCAGAGCGTGTGAAGATTAGTGAAGTATGCCTTCCCAGGCCACAGGGGCACATTGCTAAAGGTGTACAGGAGCTTGGGGAGGAGGATCATTTTGATCAAGGACAGTCGACCCGCAAAGGACAACGGGAGAGTGCGCCAGCGTGAAATTTTTGTCTCAACAGTTCGCGCCACAGCGGAGTAATTATCGGTAAGTAGGGTGGGTTTAGTGAGGGATACATGTACTCCCAGGTATTTAATACCGTTAGGGGCCCAGCGCAGAGGATATTCAGAAGCGGGGTGTGTGGTAATTTTCGTAAGCGGGAAGATCTCCGACTTGGAGTAATTAATCGTGAAGCCAGAATGTGTACCAATGCGAGTGATGTCTCTCAGTATGGGGTTGAGGTGGGTAGCGGGATCCCTGATGTAAAGTAGGACATCATCTGCATATAGAGATATGATTTCAGGCTCCTCTATTAATCTTATACCCTTGCGGGAGTGTCTCGAACGCACATAGTCCGCCATCGGTTCAATCGCTAGTGCGAAGAGAATCGGAGAGAAGGGGCAGCCCTGCCGGGTGCCTCTGAAAAGCGTGAAGCTCTCAGATGTAAGAGAGTTAACGCGAACCCGCGCCACGGGGGATGTGTACAAAAGTCTGATGAATCCTATCATGTTGGGGCCAACACCCATTGTCTCGAGGACCAGCCACATATATTTCCAAGAGACCATGTCAAAGGCCTTCTGGGCGTCTAGCGTAACCGCTACAGCATGGGCGTCCTGGTCTATGCGGGACATGACATTAAACAGTCTCCTGATATTGTGGGAGGTGGACCTGCCCGGAACGAAGCCCGCCTGGTCCTCATGAACGAGGTGCGTCATTATTGGCAAGAAACGGTTGGCAATAATTTTAGCGAAGATCTTTGTGTCCAGGTTCATGAGGGAGAGGGGTCTGTATGACCCACATTCGTCTTCCGGCTTACCCGGTTTGAGCAACACCGTGATTACCGCTTCCCGCATGGAGGGGGGAAGGATGGAGGTTTGTAGCGCCTCGTTCCATACCTCGAACAGACGAGGGGCCAGGACAGCAATGTGTTCCTGATAAAAGTCGGCGGTGAGGCCGTCAGGGCCAGGCGCCTTGCCTTTGGGCAAGTTGGAGATGGACGACACTATCTCGTCTAATGTAATCGGGGAGTCTAACTGGTCCCTAGTCAGTTGGGAAATCTCCGTAGTGGGGATTTGCCCGAGGAGTTCACGCATATGCTGCTCGGTGTGTTCTGCGGGCTGGGAATAGAGGGAGCTATAAAACTCAGTGAATGTCTCCAGTATTTTCGAGTCCGCCCATTGTGCGTCCCCATTACGATCTTTGATGGAGGAGATCTGTGTACGGCCCAATTCCCCTCTAACCAGGGTTGCAAGCGTTTTCCCAGGTCTATCGCCCTCCCCATATCTCCTGGCGGCCTGTGGGCGACTGAAATAACGGACTTCGGAGGTGGCCAGTGTATTATATACTTGAAGTTCGTCAGATATCTGGGCAAGAATGGAGGGGTCAGAGCCGGTAGTGGCGCGTTGCTCAAGTTGTTTCAATTTGGCCTCAGATTGCCCCAGGGCAGTTCTAATGGCCTTCAGCACCCCGGCCTCCCGGGAAATGGACATGCCCCTTATATATACCTTGAAGGCCTCCCACCTAACCGCTGCGGTCGTGTCCTGGAGAGAGTTAAGTTCAAAGAATGACTCGATATCCGCTAGTATTTCGGCCTTAAACACGATGTCCTTTAGGGCCTCAGACTTAAAACGCCAAGTGCTGACCGTAGGAGCAGGAGTGCCCAATTTCAGGGACAGTGTAATAGGGGCGTGGTCCGAGATCGTACGGGCAAGGATGCCCGCGCCCTCCACCCCGCCCATTACCCCACCGGAAACAAGAAACAGATCTATCCTGGACGAGCTGTCGTGCACAGACGAGTAATAGGTGTATTCCCGTTTCTGCGGGTGGAGAGTCCTCCAGGCATCGCAAATGTTGAGGGATGTCATGTGGCCCCGTAGCCTGCGCGCAGCGCGAGAGACTGCCCTAGGAGTCGTGGATGTTCTGTCCAGGACAGTGTCCAATATAAGGTTTAGGTCTCCTCCCCATATAATGTGCACTCCCACATAACCTAGAAGTATGGTGGCTATTGCGTCAAAGAATTCCGGTGAGTCAACATTGGGGCAGTAGGTGTTGATAAGCAGGTATTCCCTATTGACCAACGTGCAGTGTAGTATAACGTAGCGACCCTCGGGGTCGATGTAACTTTTATGTAGTCCAAACTTAATTGATTTATGGATAAGCGTGAGGACCCCCCTGGACTGCGTGGAGTAGGAAGTGAAAAATCTGGCGGGACCCCAGGATGGGGCGAGTGCCCTTGGTATCAGACCATTGGAGTGTGTCTCCTGAAGTAGCAGGATCCTAGAGTTATGCCTGTTGGCATACGCCATGATCTTGCGCGCTTTAGTATGGTTGCTCAATCCTCTAACATTCCAGGACATTATGACAGTAGACATTTCAATTGTAGCCATATTCAACCGCAATATTCATCCTCAGTGAACATCCCAACCCAAGTGGCAGTGTGGGCCCCCGTAGTCAAAACAGCATGCGCGCTTGTGCCCCTTCAGCCTGCGCCCAGTGGAACCTCGTGTGCCTTTTGAAAAAACAACCCCCTTCCCACCCCCCACCCGCACCGCTAACCGTGAATCAGCAGTGTACCCATCACCCACCCTAAGCCGCCCAAAAATAGGCCAACCCCAACCTGGCCTAAACCACCCAAGGGCCCAACAGGGGCCAATCCATACCAACAGAACAGAGAAAAACAGTGCAATCGCAGTGGGGTGCGCCGTTGCCACGCACTAGCACGCCTAGAGCCAGCGGCTCTGTTACCAAACAAACAATATCAGCAGGCTCCCAACGCAAGTCCCCGCCCGCAAGCGGAAATGCGGGGACCGCGCGCAAGCCCCTGCGGCTCCGCAGCCCTCAGACCAGTGTCAACAAACGAATAGCATCTACCCCATGTGTCCAATGAGTGGGAAACTGGAGCGGTCTTAATGAAGTGGGGGTCTCGCAATGGTGCCGTTTAGGGAGGAACACATGACAGTTGGGCAGCAAAACATTGCAATGTTGGCCTTATGCAAAGTGGCAACCCAGACCCGAGGAGGAGCAGGGCTCGGGCATCACAACCCGGGCAATAACGGAAGCATGGACCATCACAATGAGGTATCGTAATTACAAAGACAGCAAATGTAGCGAATAAACCCTCTCCCCAACATTCCTTCAATTCTCATCAGCAAGGTCCTGGAGCGGTATCTCCATTTCAATAAACTTCGCCGCCTCTTCAGGGATGGTAAAGAAAAAAAGTTTGCCCCTGTGGGTGATTTTGAGTCTGGCAGGAAATAAAATGGCATATGGGACTTTGCGCTCCCGGAGCATCTTCTTGACGCCAAGGAACTGTCGCCTTTCGTGCTGCACCGCAACTGAGAAGTCTGGGAAAATTCGAATAGTGTTAGACTCCAAGCGCAGCTCACCCTTCTCGCGCGCCAGGCGGAGAATGTGGTCTCTGTCCCGGTAATTGAGGATCCTGGCTATAATGGGCCTGGGGATATCACCAGGCTTGGGTCGCGGGGACAAGGCCCGGTGAGCTCGCTCAACAGTGAAATAAGGGGAGAGGTCCGGGTCGCCAAGCAAGTCCTTAAGCAGGCGCTCGACTGCCTCCTCCATTCGACCCTTCAGGGCGGCCTCAGGGACCCCAATGATGCGTAGGTTGTTCCTACGGGAGCGGGATTCCAAGTCATCACATTTGGCCCTTACATTCTTCATGTCGCGCGACAAGGCAGCCACTGTGTCCTGTAGCGTGTGTATAACGTCCTCGTTGGTCGAAATCCGATTCTCGGCCTCTGTAATTCTGGAGCCAGCCTGATCGACACGTGTTTTGAGCGAAGCCACATTAGCATTGATGTCGTCAAGCTTCTCATGAAAGGAGGCGAAGTTTTTTGCCATCGATTCCATCATGGCCGTAAGATCAGGGGATGGAGCCGCGGGGGTCTGCTCGGCATCAGGTTCCTCCGGCGTAGTCGATGTGTGGCCCCCCTCGGATCGAGGGACCGCCTTAGTAAATTTGTCCATGGCACCCCCTCTAGCGCCGCTCTTGGAGCGATTCGACATGGTCGATGGTAGAGAATGAGAGAGAGATGCCGAGCGAAGGGTAGCCAAATCCAGTGGCACGTGCTGCTACGGGCACGCAGGAAGCGGCCTAGTAGGCCTAGGTCGGTGAAGTCCCCGAGCCGAGAGGGAAGAATACCATATGCGTGGGAGTTGAAAATATTAAGCCAATGCAGGGCTCAGCAGAGGGACCGGCTGCCCCCCCAGCACAGACCCAGCGGCGGACCCCACCATGGCGGGCCGCGCGCAGTCCACAAGAAGTTGGAGCGCTGAGGAGGCGAGGTGCGCAGAGGAGATGCCCCAGAGCCAGAGGGAACGGTGCGGGGAGGTTCGCTGCCAGTGGCGGGCCCGGTTAATGTGGCGAGGATCAAGCCGGACCAGAGAGGTGGGAGTCCATTAGGTGTGGAGCAGGTCACCCGCCCCGGAGGAGGTAAGGTGTAGCGTAGACTCAGGAGCGGGGAGAGGCCCCCATGCAGACCCAACAGGAAGGGCCGCGATCCATACGTCCAGGTCACAGCAGGTCGGGACGACGCAAATCACAGCCACCCCCGGCTCTCACCTCGTAGTATGCCGATCAGGTCCAGGCGGGGCCGCTGCAGCGCGTCGGATCTCCAGCAACCCCCCGGGGCGGAGGGGGAGGTCCGCAGCCGGGCGGGCGGCGATCACCGGCAGGCCCGCACAGCCCACACACACAGCCGCGGCAATGTTCCTCCTCCTGGAGGGGCGGGCAGGCGGAGATGGCTGGAACCACGGCCCAGCGGCGTGGAGGAGTCGTGGAGGAGTCGCGCCCAATCCGCAGGACGGGAGGCGTACGATGGGACAGGGCCGCTGTGGGCACCCTGAGTCCGCCGCCGGGCGGGCAATGGTCACCCGCGGGCCCGCTCAGCCCACGCCCTCAGCCACGGCCCGGCGGCCGGCGCAGTAATGTTCCTCCTCCCGGAGGGGCGGGCAAGCGGGGACAGCCGGAGCCCCGGCGCAGCGGCGTGGAGGAGCCGCGCCAGAGATGCAGGCACGATCCGGCTGCAATGGGGGCGGCGGCAAGCGCCAACTCGGGCCGTACGCGGGCGGATTACGGGCACCCGTAGACCGATTTCCTTCAGGAGTTGGTGTGGGAAGAGCCCCCACCAGCAGCCGTCGTTTGTGCGAGGCGGGGTACCAGGATCAGGCAGGGAACCGCAGATGTAGCCGGATAGAAGGCGGCTAGGCGTGGAGCTCGAGCATCAAGCGGCCATCTTGCAGGCTGCTCAACAGCGCCCCCCCTTCCATAAAGACTTCTAACTGGTTTTGCACACTTTGGTCATTCTTGTCCTGAATCAACATATCATCAATGTAGTGAGAGATTTGTATGTCAGGTTTACACAGTATCTTGTCTAACTGCTCTGGAACCAGCCAGTGACAGATAGTTGGGCTATGTATGTACCCCATAGGTAACCTTGTAAAGGTGTACTGCTCCAAGAAAATGCGAACTGCTCTTGGCACTCTTCAGCAATTGGCACAGAGAAAAATGCATTGGCTAAATCTACCACTGAATACCAGGTCCCGTCAAACTTTTGGACATTCTCAATCAAGGTAATGGCATCTGGGACTGCAGGCACCAAGGGAGGAGTGTGTTTATTTAACTCGCGGTAATCCACTGTCATCATCCAAGACCCGTCCCCTTTTTTGGCAGGCCAGAGCGGGTTGTTCCACGTGGTAGTAATAGGGCATAACACACCCACCTCTACATACTCTTTGATGTTGTCTGAAATGTCCTTGTGCACCCCCGGAATGCGGTATTGCTTCATCGCTACCCGCTTGGTTGCCACAGGCACCTGCACTGGGGGCATCTTCAATATACTTATGGTAATGGGTGTGCAGGTCAATGCACTTACCCCAAACTGATACTTTTTACCACCAAGTCCCAAAGTCAATCCTTCTAGAATGTCAAAGACAATTATGTACTCAGGTATTGGAACAATCAACACTTGGGGCCTCATTACGACCCAGGCGGTAACTTACCGCCTGGGTCGTACCTTTACCACCATGGCGTAAACTACGTTTACGCCATGGTGGTTGGCGGACTTACCGCCCCATTCCGAGGTTGGCGGGGCGGTAAGTCCCCAATCCCTTTTTACCCTTCCCCATTCCCATTTTTGCCCCATAGGGCATAATGGGAGTGGGGAAGGCGTTAATTACGCCACCGTAAATTACGGTGGCGTAATTAACATCAAGGTCCCTTAGCGCCATGGATTTTAACACCTGCTAAAAGCAGGTGTTAAAACCTCCATGGCGCTAAGGGACCTCGGAATCAGGCGGTAAGGGTCGGCGCTGTTTACGCCGGCGTAAACCCCTTACCGCCTGAGTCGTAATGAGGCCCTTGGTATTTCTGCCTAGTCAAATTGCCTATTTTCATATCCACTTATGTTTGTACTACGGGAGTCTCCTTCCCCCCTAGCCCGATAATGGTAAAGTGTCTGCCTTTGAATCGTGTTGGATTTCCATGAATCGGAGAGGCCTCCGCCCCGGTGTCTATCAATGCTCGCACACCTTGCGTATTTCCTGGCCCCCAAAAAATCTTAACATTACCATGGGGTCGCCTATCAACTTTTATGCGAGCGGATGCTGCCAGAGCTTGGCCGTAACCCTAGTCAAATTTTGAATGAGGGCAACCTGACTCTGCCGCTAACATTGCACTCACCACCTTCCTTAAATCAACATATGTTGGCTGGTATGGGGAAGGAATCCCCATAGACCCTTCTTCCTGTTCTTCCTCAGGAGGGGCGGAAGGTGAGGTGTCCCCCTTTGGCTTAGTCACCACCTGTTTCTTGACCTGTTTATAGCGCTCTTTGGCTGCAAGCCCTCTCTTTTTTTTATAGTTCATACATTACCCTGGTTTCAATGCCATCAATTTCTTCTTGTGGCACACCATCTTTTAGCAAGGCCAAAAACATGTCTTTCCAGGACATTCGGGAGTCTCTACTATCTTGCCTCCTGCCTTCAGTTCTTCTCTCACTACACCCCTTTCTCTCCCGTGGCTTGTCATCACTCTTGCCCCACTCCCCTAAGTCTGCCGATTGCCAGATGGCATCCACTACTTTATCAGTGGGTTTGCCCGTCATACCTATGAGCAAAGTCCTAGTGACACTTTTGTATGCAGGCGGTGCAGTTCTGATCACCATATTCCTGGTTGAAACTGGGAGCGGCTTGGCCCCCATGTGTCCCGGTGCATCTACATTAATTGCCTCCTTCATAGCAGGCTCTCTAACCTTTTGAATCGCTTCTTTCAAAGTGTACCACTTCTTTTCCTCACTGGGCCAGTCTGTGGTAATAGGATACTTGCAGTTACATGCCTGGGCTTCTAGGTGCAACAAAGACACCTGTGAAGCTTGTCCATCCTCGTCAGGGGGCGGCCCTACCCTTAAGACCTCCTGTGCATTGGTGTCAGTTGACAAAGGCAAAAAGCGCTGTGAGTCTGTGGAATCTACCAACAACCTTGCAGCGCCCCCATCTAACAATCTCACCATCCATGTCAGTAAAGGTTAACCTGAATTTTGCCTCAAACGAGTAATGATTTCCGCAACCTTCTGCTGTGTGTAATCTTCCAGCGTGGTTAAATCCACAACCCCACATGCAGGATTCTGCGGGTGGGGTCCGGCACGCCGTCTTCTAACCGGCTTCATAGCCCCTGTCTTTTGATTAAGTTCTGCTTTGAAATCTGACTCATTTGCCGAGCTATTCTCTGGGGTTGTTGAGTCAAAAATGTCTCAATCCCACTTATCAGGGTCCCAATCCACACCTGTGGTAGCGATTACAGATGCCACTTTCCTTTGGTTGACCCCCCCTTGTCTTTTTCTACACTTGTACCGGGCTACTCTGACTCCTGCTCTCTCTACCACAGCCTGATATTTATCAGCTTTGTCTTTAAAAAGTTTCATCATCTGAATTTCTTGCATTAATGCTATTTGCTGCTTGGCAGCCAACTCTTTTTCTAATTGCAAAATATGCTCTTTCATTTCTACATTTTTTTGATGTATTTCCCTCTAGGCATGCAAGAGGACCCACCCCTGCCTGCCTAACGCGGCGCATTCCTTTCCTCTCTCTACTGAAATCTGTTGTAAACAAAATATTACTTCTGACAGAGCAGCTTCTCCCAAACCATTCTCCCATGTTTCACTCAGCCCACCTCCACACGCCCACATCTTGGCCAGCCTATCATATGGGCCTTTAGCCCACCCTGGGATCATCACATCGGGACATTCACGCCAGCGGGAACAAACTTTTCCCTAAACTATTCATCATTACAGTATTTTGCAAAACCTCATTTTTTTTCTTCTTTCCACTCTGCAGTCACTCGCGCAAGCACGCACACACAAAAAAAAAACAGATTAATACAGTCTGACACTCACTGCCAAATGAAAACAAACTTTTGCTTGCAATGTAAGCAAAGCCTATCTGCGTTCAAACAGATTCTTTAATATTTGGAGCAATTCATCACAAATATCACATACTCATCGTCAAAAATGTATTGCTCACCAAGAGTGCACAGACAGTTATTTATCACCAGTACATTTACAGAGCAGAGCAAATACTTTGAACGCAGGTAGATGGAACAATAACTCACACCCACACACGCAGTTATAAAATAATGAGCACTTACACAGCTATTTATTCATAGTTAAACTCAAATCACAGAAAAGATAGTAAAGTTAGCAAGAATACATCACCATGATATGATATGATATGATATGATATGATATGGCATTTATAACGCGCCTATACACAAGTGTTTCAAGGCGCGACGAGGCAGGGGGGGGACAAAGGGAGACAGACAACGATCCCACTAGGCCAGGTGTCATTCAGATTGCGCAAGTGCAAGGGAAAAAGGGAGGGGAAAGTGCAAGGGGGATAGGGAGAGGGGAAGTGCAGTACAGGGTTAGTAGTATAACAAACTAAATAATAAATAAGGGCCAGCTGGTGGCAAGTGCAAGGTAAGTGCATATGAGTGCTGGGAAGGGGGGCTGTAGGGATACAGAGATAGTCCCGCAGTGCAGGGGTTGCCAGGGAGGCAGTGCAGGGGAGAGTGACTGGGCCAAGGACCGAATTTCAGTGAGTAGCCCACTTGCATATTCAGTGCAGTTTCAGTAATTTTAGCAGCGGAGAGGGGAGAGAAAGCGGAGGCAAAGAGGAAGGTTTTGAGGTGCTTCCGGAGCCGGAGGTGGTTCTCCTCAAGTTTCAGGGAGGCAGGGAGGCTGTTCCAGAGGGATGCCCCTGCTGCGGAGAGAGATCTACCCCCAACTCGTTGCTTAGAGAAGCGGCTGACCCTGAGGGAGTTGGAGGCGGATGAGCGAAGGGCTCAAGAAGGAAGATATTTAGGAAGAGGGAGCTGAAGGTATTTTGGCCCAAGCCCCCAGAAGGCCTTGTGGACAATGCAGAGGGTTTTGAACTTAATCCTCGAGACCACTGGGAGCCAGTGTAGCGATTTCAGTCCTGGAGAGATACGGTCCCTGGGCTTGAGGCCAAGGACAAGTCTCGCAGTCCTGTTCTGGATGAGTTGCAAAGGGCGGAGAGTAGAAGCAGGCAGATTTAGATAGAGGCTGTTACAGTAGTCCAGCTTCGAGAGAACCAGGGCTCTAGTGACAGCGAGCTTGTGGGGAAGGAGAGGAAAGGAAGGATACCTCGGAGGAGGTGTAGCTGGTAGTGTGAATTCTTAGAGATGTCAGATATGTGAGGAGAGAAGGAGAGTGTGGAGTCGAAGACGACCCCGAGGTTTTTTGCCTTGCGGGTAGGAGCAGGAAGAGGGACAAGAGAGGCCGGCCAGAGAGATGCAGGGAAGGAGGGAGCGGGTGTGCCGAAGAGTAAGATTTCAGTCTTACTGGCATCAAGGCAGAGGTCATTGGCAGCACACCATTCCTGGATAGCAGAAAGACAGTCAGAGATGAGGGAAGGAGAAGAGGAGGCCGAGGGTAGTCTGAAAATGAGCTGAGTATCATCCGCATAGCACTGGAAGTAGGGGTAGAGATCGACGATGCGGTGGGCAAGAAGTGCCAGGTACTGGTTGAACAGCCAGGGAGAGAGGTTAGATCCCTGGGGGACACCACAGGTAGAGAAAAAGATGTCAGAGAGGAAGGAACCCAGTTGGACCTAGGAGGATCGATTGGAAAGGAAAGAGGTCAGCCATGCCAGAGCCTGACCAGTGATCCCCAGGTTATCACAGAGACGGTTGAGCAGGATGGTATGATTGACAGTATCAAAGGCAGAAGAGAGATCAAGCAAAATGAGAACACATGGAGTGTTAGAGTCAAGGTTCGAGAGCAGGTCCTCACGGATGTTCAGGAGAGCAGTTACCGTGCTTCTGGCAGCTCTGAAACAAGACTTATGGTCGTGAAGACTACCAACAGATTCAGCATGGAGATTAAGCTGGGAGATGGCCAGCTTCTCCAGGAGCTTGCCCAGGAAGGGAGTGATAGAGATTGGGCGATAGTTAGCCGGGCAGGAGGGGTCAGAAGAAGGTTTCTTCAGAAGGGGGTGCACAAGGGAGTGATTGAGGGGGGATGGGAAGACTCCAGAGGCGAAGGAGTGGTTGCAGAAGTCAGCCAGGACAGGAGCCAGGGAGCCGATGTGGTCCTTGATAGTTTTGGAGGAGCATGGGTGGACCTGTTTTGACGAGACTTTCATTGGTCGGACTTGTCTCGAAACCTCTTCAGCAGAAAAGGGGGGGAAAGGCAGAGAAGGGGGGAGGTGGGGTGGCTGTAGAAGGGCCAGAGGAAGAGCAGGGAATAGAGGGGGGGAGGTGATAAGAGGAGAGTGAGGACAGGATGTCCTGAGTTTTAGAAATGAAGTGAGTGGCCAGTGCCGTGCAGAGGGCCTGGGAGGGGACAGGAGCGGTAGAGACTGCAGCAGGGTTGGCCAACTCCTTGCAGATTTTAAAGAGTATGGCCGAATTGTTAGATGCCGCAGAGTTGCGAGCTTGGATAAGGGCTCTCTTCTTGGTGAGAACGGAGAGCCGATATTGCCTTTGGAGTAGGCGGCAGGCCAGTTTGTCAGAAGATGCACATGAAGCACGCCATTTCCTCTCTGCCACCCTGCACTTGCGTTTAAGGGTGACGAGATCCGAGTCATACCAGGAGTTACATTTGGCTTTGGGCTTCAGGCGGATTCTCATGACAGGGGCAAGGATGTCAAGAGTATCAGATATAGCAGAGTGAAGTGTGGAGAGGGCTGTGTCAGGGTGGGAGTCAGCCGAAGGGGGAGGGGGGCGAGTAGGTTGCAGCGAAAGCCTCAACTGACACGCACTTCATGGGTCGGATGACCGCGAAGGAGGGTGGCAGTGATGAGGGTGGCTTTGCCTGTGGGGTAGGGAAGGTGATGTGGGAGGATAGTAGAAAGTGATCACTCCAGGACAGAGGAGTGGAGAGAGGGACAGAGAGGAGAAGGTCAGAAGAGATCAGAGCATCAAGAGTGTGCCCTGCAGAATGAGTCAGCCCAGAAGGGAGAATAGAGAGTGAGAGAGAGTTGCAGAGGTCGCGAAAGAGTCCAGAGGGGGGAGAGGAGGCATCCAGGTGGATCTTGAAATCTCCAAGAAAGAGGAGTTGAGTGGTTGAGGACAGGAGTGAGGAGGATAGGTCCGCCCACTCGGAGAGGAAGGAGGAAATTTGGCCAGGTGGCCGATAGATAGTAGCCACGGTAAGGGAATGGCTAGGAGAGAGAGATCCGGCAGGCAAGGCATTCAAAAGAGGAGTAAGTCTGCATAGGAGTGACAGTGGCAGGAACCCACTCAGGGAAGATAAGGGCCACACCCCCCCAGCACGGTTGGGCCTCGGAATGGAGAGGATCTTGTAGCCGTCAGGTAGGAGTGTGTCAAAGCTGGTGACAGAGCTGTCCGTGAACCATGTCTCAGTGAGACCGAGGACGTCAAGGTCCAGCTTTTCAAGAAGGTGACAGATGTCAGAGGAATGTTTGACAGCGGAGCGAGAGTTTAGAGTGGCAATGTGGAGAAGGTTGCCAGCCTTGAAGGCCTTCCGGGGAGGGGTACAGATCAGAGGTACGCCCAGCGGAGGTGAAGGAGCACAAGAGGGGGTAGGGAGGGAGGGTGGAGGCAAGGTAGCCGAGGACAGAGGAGGGGGAACAGCAGGAGAGGACAGGAAGTTGATGAGGCTCGGGAAGCGTCTATCAAAGAGGTGAAGGTTGGCCTGAGGGCCTTGGACCAAGACGGTCCCATTAGTGTAGACATTAATAATGGCCTTAGAGGAGTGGAAGGAGGCCAAGAGGACATCCCAGCGGGTGCCACCATTAATGGGAGAAGAGGAGAAAGGAGTGAGCACAGAGACCATATGAAGGGTCCATAGGTCAGGGGAAGGCACAAAAAAGAGGATGTCAGTGAGAGTTTCCTTGGAAGAGGCACTGGTGTAGGTGTCAGCGATAGGGAGGCCTGGGTTGGAGACCAGGATGTCCTTTTTAAATGTTTTCCTACCAGATTTAGTGAGGAGAGCAGGATAGTCAATGGAGAAGCAGTTAGAGAAGGTAGGTGAGATAGAGAGCACCATGGAATAGGAGAGAGGGGGGAGGAAACAGACAAGAGCAAGCAGACAGGGAGTGAGCGGCAAGCCCAATTTTTAGCACATTTCAGAGCAACAGTACACACAGAAATGAGTATTAGGTAACCAGTGGAGAGGCCACCTAAGATTGAGAATCCTGCGAGGGGAGAAAAAGCCCTAGTTTACCACAATTTAGAGCAAAAATGCATACAGTAATGCGTGTTAGGTAACCAATGAACAGGCCACCTAAGATTGAGAATCCTGCGAGGGGAGAAAAAGCCCTAGTTTACCACAATTTAGAGCAACAGTGCATACAGTAATGCATGTTAGGTAACCAATGGAGAGGCCACCTAGGATTGAGAATCCTGCGAGGGGAGAAAAAGCCCTAGTTTACCACAATTTAGAGCAACAGTGCATACAGTAATGCGTGTTAGGTAACCAATGGAGTGGCCACCTAAGTTTGAGAATCCTGCGAGGGGAGAAAAAGCCCTAGTTTACCACAATTTAGAGCAACAGTGCATAGAGTAATGCATGTTAGGTAACCAATGGAGAGGCCACCTAAGATTGAGAATCCTGCGAGGGGAGAAAAAGCTCTAGTTTACCACAAGTTGCAGAACACAATATGAAATTATGTAGGTGGTACCGTAATTATCAATTTAGCGCTGCCCAAAAAACAAAATGAGAATCCTAGAGAGGGAGAAAAAAGGCTAGATTTCACAGTGCGGTAATAAGGCAGGCGGAATTTGCAAGTGGAACAGCAGAGGATTACAGCTCGTAAGCGGAGGCAAGGGTGAGCAAGGGGGTCGAAGGGAGGGGGCAGGTGCCTGGTGACACCTGCAGACACCGAAGGAGCCGCCCTTTGCCTGAGGGGCCCTTAGCCGTGGGGGCTGCTGGGCAGGGGGCTGCCCTGGAAGGTCCGTTAAAAGAGAGAGATGTGCAAACACAGGGGTTGGGGGGGGTGGTGGGCAGGCAGGGAGGCGGTAGGGAGGAGTGGACCAGGAAGTGGCTGCAGGGGTGGGGGGAAGCCAACGTGCAGTCAGAGCGCAGAAGCAAACACAATTATTGCAAAAACAAAGAAATTAGGAAATAAAAACCTCACAGGACCCCCGGGCGTCGGATGGGGCCTGATTCTGATGCCTGGACTGCCGGCTAGCTGCTCTCTCAACGCTGTGCTCACGGGCGTAACTGAATCCCTCATCTTGCCAGAAGCGGCTGGAAGACCCCGATAACAGCCAGGCCAAGAGCACAACAGCCCACAGGTATGTCAGAACAAGGAGTCCCCCCTCCGACTGAGGTCTTTGTGCTTTTTTCTCCCTGGCCTTTCCAGAGCTCCTCATATATGCCCTCCTCAAAAGGGGTGGCAATTTCTCGAACCTTCTGGCATTAGCGCTTGCGCATTTATGAGTGACCGTTGGCTGCAGGCCGGGCCAGCCGACAGTAACCCCAAGGAGCAAAGCGCTTCCCTCTCCTAAAGCACCACAGAAAACAATTCAATAACTCATCCTGAGACCTTGGAGCAAGCATAGCAAGACATAACAAACCTTTTTTATCTGGTACCAGCCGGTACCTGTGGATCCCAGTGTCCTTGGCTGAGGCCTGCATACCAGGCTCAGCAACAAATAACGTTGAAAACATGTTTTTTCAGCAAGGCAAGTGCAGCTTTCACTGAGGCATGGAATAAATATCCTTTATGGCTCTGAGTGCCCCCAGAATACACAGCACACCAACGCCATGTTTTAGCTCAAGCATCACACCTTGCAAGAAGCAAAAGCGTGCAGTAGCGGGACAGGCTCCAACCCCAGGCACGGAAAGGAGCCTCACACGCCGAGGAAGAAGAGCTTCTGTAATGAGGAACTCAACATCCTCGTGGACTACGTGTTGGAGCACGAATGTGACATGCTTGTGCGGGCAGGGAGCACACATATGCATGCTCAGCATATGGGCCACTGGCAGTACGTCACAGATCGTATCAATGCCATACCCCATGAGAGGCGCACAGCTCGGGAGGTAATCAAGTGTTAGAATGACCTCTGACGCAGAGCCCAGGATAAGCTGGATGCCGTCTATGCCTTCACTCTGGTGACTGGAGGTGGGACACAGCCAGAGAACAAGGAACTCACTCCACATGAGGAGATTGTCAGTGATCTCATTGATGTAGAGCAGATCCAAGGCACGAGAGACCTTACTGTTCATGGCCTGTAAGAATGTCATTGTATTTTCCCTTGTCCCTCCCTTGCCTTGAAGCGCTTTGAAACACATTGGGCCTCATTAGAACTCCGGCGCTAAACCATGGTGCTATTAGCACCATGGTCCATGCCAGAGTCCGCCATGGCGGAATGGGGAATTACCACCCCATTCCGAGGTTGGTGGGGCGGTAATTCCCCATGCCGCCATGGCCCTTCCCCATTCCCATTTTGCCCCATAGGGCTCAATGGGAATGGGGAAGGCGCTAATTACGGTACCGCAAATTGCGGCAAATTTGTCCCTACTTTAACAGCTGGTAAAACCAGCCATTAAGGTCAGGTCTCGCAAAGGGACCTCGTATTTAGGTGCTAGGTGTTTAACGGCGCCGCAGCCTTTTACGGCGCCGTTAAACACTTAGTGCCTGGGTCATAATGAGGCCCATTGTGTATAGGCGCTATATAAATAAACTATCATATCATATCATGATGATATGTCTGGTGAATGGTGATGCGTGTTTGTTGGGGACATGTGTATGATGCTTGGATGAAGTGTCATGATTGTTTTGCAGTTATGCCTACATTTACCTGACCGCCCTGGGTTGACCATGTAATGGTGGACTGGCATGTACTTGTTGTCATGCAGACTGCATACGGACAATGTGCTGCACACTGAGCCAAACCTCATCACCACTCCTGCACACTCATTCCATGTCACTCTCTGTCCAGCCCATCCTGGCCCTCTTCCAGCTACAACCTGTTATGCTGTATTGCCTGTGATGATCTTCCTATGCACACTTGCATTCTCTCATCACATCTCTTGACGTCTCTGACAGGTCACCCTGCCAGATGTACCTCCTCAGAGGTATTCTCCCTTTCAGCTCCTTACCCCAGCAGCACACTGTATCCAGGGGACTGGTCATTCCTCTGCTGGCCTACAGCGATAGACTATACAGAATTGTCTGTGCTTCTACTCTCTTCCCTCTGCAACTCGTCCAGGACTGGACTGTGTGACTGGTCCTTTTGTTTTGGGGCGAGGTATCTCCCTAGGACTGAGATGATGGCACTGGCTCCCAGGCACCACCCGCACTTGGGGGGTATTTACTATATCCCTCCAACCCACTGACAACACTTTACACCTGATTCATGCACTTGCCCTTACACTGCTGTCAGCCAGCAACTTTGCATTTCTGGGTTATGTAGTTCTATTATACTTTGAGCACTTTCCCATGTACTGCAATGCACCCTCCCACTTCCAAACACAGGTGTCCAGTTCTACATGGATATTCACTTGCGTTATGTCAATAGGACCTGGACTCATGGAATCGGTGTGCCTGCCTTCACTCTGTTCCACCACCCTAGCATTGTAGCACCGTGTGACACTTGTTTTTTTGGAAATTGTTATTTCCATATCATGTCATGTCACAAGCTTTGTACATGGATCAGGGGCAGTAGGCATCAACTTACATCTCATGCTGTTTGACAGTTCAGGCATGGACATGCAACTGGCATCTGTGTATTTGCATCAGTGATGCTGGTAATTCAACAATGTCTGCCTGGTGCTTGTGTGTGAAGCAGGTGCTATGCACCATGCACTACATGTGGCGTGGTGCCCTTTGACACACATCCATGTCTGCTTTCATGTTATCCTTGACTTCCATTCACAATGTGTACATGGCAGAGTTTGTGACCTCACTGACATGGCAGGTTGATGTGTTGCATGACTACATTGTGATACCTATGTGTGTGTGCTATGCTTCTTACAAGTGTCTTCATGTATTTTCTGTCCAGTTGCAGGTGATGAGGCACTGGATGCAGAGGACAATATGGAGGAGGTGCAGGAGAGTGGGCCGCAACCAGGCACTTGTGGAGGACTTGGTGTGGTAGCCCACAAAGATCTACTGGTGCTACAGTCCATCCTGGCCATGACTCACTCTGACTCCACCTCTGAGGAAGCCTATGGCCCTGGTGGTGAATCAGACATGGATTTCTTGGAACTGTTGCAGGTGAGTGATTCAATTGTGGGTGCTGGCTTATCCCAAACATCTGTAGTGGGGAAGACCCCTCACAGGGCCAGTCACTGTTGGAACATTGGTCTGTGTTGGTTACGGGTGCAAGGCCACGCTCCACAGTGTTGGCTCCTGTTCCTGGAACAGCTGTTCAAGGGAGGAATGAGGTCCTGCAGCCACAGACTGCGCCAGCACATCAAGGGTCAGGTTTCCTTGGGCCCAGAAGTTGTGGGGTCCGCCAACGCGGTGACCGTGTGCCAACAGGCGATAATGTATGGGAGCAATCCATGTATTCATTTGCACAGCAACAGGGGCTTCATATGAAATGTTGGCTTGGGGCATGGATAGAGTGGCCAATTCCATTCTCCCCCAGAAAGACAGATTGGGATCCAGCAGCAGGCAGTGCGGTCCACATGCCGCTCATACATGTTTCAGATGCAGGCCAGCAACAGGTGCCGACAGGCAGAACTGTAGTCTCTGCGCAAAGCCATGGCTGCAGAGGGTCGGGCCCACAGGGCTGCCCTGATGGAAGAGGTTAGGTCACTGCGACTACACTGACTGCACTCAAGGCAGCACGCAGTAGACACTCAGAAGAGCAGATACGACAGTTGACACACACCATATCTGTGGAACAGCGAGCCAACCTTCAGGTGTTGTAAGCAGAACTGCGTGCATCCTGTGACGTGGTGCAAGCGTAACTGTGTGCATCCCGTGAGGTGTTGCATGCAGACATCCGTGCCATCATGTTGAAAATGCGAACATCTAAGTCCCTCATGGCCGCTGCCATGTACCACCAGACCAGAGCTATACATGGTCTACCTCCATTACCACTTACACCTTCTATTGCTACACCGGAGGGGGCAACAGCAGCGACAGCAGCGACAGCAGCGACAGCTCTCCCGATACCTGATAGCCGTGCGGAGCACAAACCCATGGAGGTGTTTTTTTTTTCTTTTTTTTCTCGACATCAACACTTGTGGGTGTTGAGATGCACCTTGTCCCTCCACCCTCCTGGGTGTTCATGATTGTTTGTCCAGTGCATGGTTCTCATCCCTTTTTTGTTTTGACATTGGGATCCATCATGTTTTCATGTCATATTACATATTGATGCTTTAGCATGCCAGTCTCCATTGTTGTAGGCATTACTGCTGTATGCACTTCCCTGCCCCATTTAGTTGGAAGGGACACACTATCAATAGAAGGGTGCAATGGGGTTTTTAGGGCACATTGAGGCACTTCTGGTGCTCTGATTGGTGACTATTGCACACATTCACTGTTGGGTCTGGTGTTTCTGTTATGTTATAATGGCCAATTCATGTTCCTGTGTTCATGATTGTTTTGATGTGTGAGAGGGGGTTATTTCAGTACTGGTTCCGTTTTTTGTTGGACGCTTTCTAACAGTACTGTTGTGTGTTGGCCATTAATGTGTCACTTTGAGGTTGCTTAGCATGGCATGTTGTGGCAACCGGGTGACATGGATTCTGGGAGGGTTTAGTTGACATACCGGCATTTGGATGCGTATTTTTTCATGGGGTTGGTGGCATACTGCACCTTCCATCTGTGCCTTTTGTGCACACCCGATTGAGTTAGTTAAGTTCTAAGGTATGCACACAATGTAGCATTTCCAAGGTCAGATTCTCAGGGTGGTAAGGTTGGGACAGATGATTGTCACTTTGTCATCATCGATTGTCACCTGTAATGTGTCAGGGCTGTGTGCAGTCCGCAGGTGTTGGAATTTAGGTATGGGCAACCTTGCCAAGTGCCCTTTCTCTCCCATGCGCAGTGGCTGTGCATGTGGTTGGGGATGTAGGGGCACCACCATGTCCAATGGTATGCCCCGCCATGTTGCAACGTTGTCAGGACACATGCTGCCACAATGATACTGCACACTACTGCACATAGGAGCACTCCAACAGAGTGGTCAAGGGAGCGGAAGCGTGACTTTAGCACTCCGAATGTATGCTCCTCTCTGCCATTAGTTGCAATATGTGCTGCATTGTATCTTACCTGGGGTGGTGTGGTGGGGTTCCATATTGGCTTCATCATGTAGGTGCTCAGTGGGTAGGCACTGTCCCCTGTGGAGGTGAGATGGTTTGTCAGTGGTGTGCTTTAGTCTGTGTGAGGCATGCATGCTTTTTCAGGGCCATTTGTACTCACCAATGAGCCATGTGTTGCCATGCCTCCCAGCTTCCAGGGCCCGGTGTAGGGTTGACATTCTGTATACGAAACTATTATGGATGGACCCTGGATAGTTAGCATATACAGAGGTAAAGATTCCCTTGTCATCACATACAACTTGCACGTTGATGGAAGGCCAGTGCTTGCGATTACGATAGACGTGCTCAGTGGCCCTTGGTGGACGTAGGGCCACATGTGTGCAATCAATGGCACCAAGCGCTTTAGGGAAGTGTGCCGCCCCGTAAAAAAAGTACTGGACCACGGCCTGTCTTTCTGCAGGTGTTCTGGGCATGTATATGTGCCTGTGGACTGAGGGGTGTGCAGTCATGATTGCCAAAACCTGGTGTAGGCAGTATGACTGCGTGGCCTGTGAAACGCCCCTGACTATGGCAGTTGTCTGCTGAAATGACCCAGTGGCCGGAAAATGCAGTACATTGAGCACCTTTTCCAAGGGGCTCAGTGCTTGGGAGAACAGGGTGGGTGATGTGAGGTAATCTTCCCACTCCCTGACCAGGTCTAGGATGATATGAGGTGGGAACCTATACCTGCCATAGACCTGGTCATCAGGCATCCCAAAAAGACTGGTCCTGGGTAAATAAATGTGTGCCCTGGCTATCCTCCTCCTCCTGCAGTGTCCCACGATCAGTGCTGTGATAAATGGCACATTCATCGTAGCTGTAGATGCGCGTTTGTGTTTTACGTGTCTATTTATGCATTGTACTTGTGCGCGGTGATGCTTACGCCAGCTTTCGCTTGGCCGAAGTGTTTCCGGATTAGTGTGCCTTTTCCCGCGTGCCGGTGGGCCCTGTTTGATTCCTTGAATATGCTTTGTTAGTGTGCATATGGGCTTTGCGAGTATTTTACTCTGGCACTTCCCACGTAACGCCCACATTTACGCTTTTTGTTCCCCATTCGACGTGTTCCGCCCCCTTTTTAGGTGACTGCGCAAGACGGTACACCCCTTCGCTGGGAGTATCGCGCAAGGCGTTCATCGTGTTGCAGTGACGTGTTGGACCCACGCAGATTCCTCGCAAGTGTCCGGTAAGCACTGCGCATTGTGTTCCATGAATCAACAAATGGGCGCTTAAACGCATTTTTGGGTTCAAGTCCCCCTTTTTACTCAAAATGTATTCCATGAACCGGGCAGTAAGTCGGGAAGACAGTGAGTTTTAGTAGCATAAGGGATATTGGTTACATTAGCCAGAGTTCCGCAGTTTTGAACTAGACCTTGTTAGAGATTGGAGCCTTTTTGCCATTTAGAGTATTAGGCTGCATTGTTGAGCTTCTGTTTTATTCTGTAAATTAGATTGTATTCCTGCTTCCCCACAGTGGGTAGCTAAACTGCCAATGCCTTGGAGAAAGGGTGAAACACTGCACAGAGATGGGTTATTGTTGCAAGCCAGGTGTTCCAGGCTGGAGATAAGTAAACACCATGTTCCCGACTTTGGATAAATATAATGGTAGTGAAGGACACTCTCTGATGTGAACAAAGGTCTGGAGGCAGGGTCTGGCCGAAGTATTGAACTAGGTTGTGGTTATAACTACTTCCTCGACACAAGGGAAGACTATAGGAATTACAACTGACAGGCTAAATAGAGCAAATAAATCTGATAAATTAGGCCTCAAGAGCAGCCTCTCGCCTGTGTTTTTAATAAAGTCACCCGGTATCCAAGATAGATAGGGAAGGATATGGGCTAGGAAAGCAACATGTTTCAAGAAGGGATACGCCAGAGATGATGCCAAATCGTATAGCTGCAAGGTTAAAGAAGCCATTTGAATGTGCCATATTTGTCCGGTCTGGTGAAAAAGTAGTATTGTGTTCATCTTTGTTGCCACAGGGTGTTGTTTTTGCTGTTCACAACTCACTCATGACAGGGTCCTTTCAGGGGGCATGCACATCACAAATTATCTAAGGTGGTTTTGACCAATGCGAAAAGTTTATTGTTGGAACAAGTTACCTGAATGTAATAGGCCAATCAGTACAAGACAACTGATTTTTTTGTTCTCACTGCACAAGTAGGTCAATTGCAGGGGGCTGGACCTGAGGAGGTGCACACACATTTCACTGATCAATAAGGTGATACAATATAGGGGGATTAAGATCTCTGAATAGGGTATAGCCAATAGGAAATGTGGAATTCATCTGTATTTGATACATGTTGCAAAGTGACATGGGTGGGTCAAGAGCTTCCAGTGTTCAGTTCTACAGAACTGACTGACCCTCCCAGACAGACCCTCAGCAGAAAGATGTCCTGGGTACAGGAATAAAAAGGCACACCCTTCCCAAAAGGAGTAGTCTCACATCACAGTGTTGTATACCAAGCACCCGAAATCTTATTTTTCAACTTCTTTGGGTAGCATTTCATACTAAAACGGAAGCACCTTGAAGTGATTCTTTAAGCAGGCATGTGCATTTTAAGTATTTCATTCATTGATTAACTGAGTTTTCTTTCCAATGAATTGTGTTGGTAATCTGATCGAGCCTAACTATAACTACAACCATCAGTTGCACTTTAAAAAATCGAAGGGGAATCATTTATGACAAAGGTCAATTTTCATTGAAAAGTTGACTGCGCATTTTTAGTGTTGGTCTAGACACCCTATCTACTGCAGCTAAAATCACGTTATTGTAAAGCAGTTTGTCTTTTCAATCAGCACCACTCCTCAGTATGCAAAACATATTTTTATATTTTGTCTTTGCTTAGAGCCTACTTTTTGCCAGAGCTTTTATAAGTAATTGTTGAACAAGCACCTAGTTCAACCGGGAGCCTGGCCTGCCAAGTATAATAACAGGAACAAGAGATATATAAAGAAAGCAAGTGTCTATGAAAAGTCAAATACATTACCATTAAACATTGTACTCAGCAAAGTTGGATCTTGCACATAGGTCAAAACAGTTTTCTAATGTGATCAAATATTGTAACCCTCATTTTTCTAGATCAAAATTAGAACATTGGCACATTTCTCTGATATATGAAACATTCTGGAAATGAGGTACACAATATAATATTTCCTTCACTCTTGAATTCGTGAACAGCAGCTTGACTGCTCCACTGTTTTCTATATTTTCTGCCTTTATATATGTGTAGGTTTGTTTAACCCTGAGCCTAGCTATCATACTATATAATAAAAGGGCAGATGTATGTTTGTCCAAAGCCATCTTGCCTGCTTCACCTGTTATCACTGCTAGAGGGAGCTGCTGAGTTACGCATACAACAAAAAGACTTACAGGGTAATTCATAGAATTTCGCAGAAAAGTGTCGCAAGCGGCTGGCGCAGAATGTCCGCGTGCGATTGTCTGCGCCAGCCGCGTGCGCTAAAATCGATTTCCGCGCACAGCGCATTCATGGATTTTCGCATCCAAAACCAGCCGTGGCGCAGCGTGGCGCAGCGACCCTGCAGCAGCGCCAGTTATGCCCCCAAGAACGCCCTCGCGCAAGGAAAAGCCTTCAAAATCCCCAAATAATCGCAAAGGGCTGCGCTAACCCTGGACCAGTTCACCGGGCTGGCAAACAGCAAACGCCAAGCGGGGAACGTGTATTTCAGGGGTTCGCGGGAAGTTCCACACGCGATTGTCCTGTGTACGTGTGCATCAGGGGTGCGCGGGAAGTTCCACACCAAAATCAGCAGGGTACGTGTATTACAGGGGTGCGCGGGAAGTCCCACATGCGATTACAGCAGGGTACGTGTATTTCAGGAGTGCGCGGGAAGTTCCAAACGCGATTGGCCCCGTGTGAGCAGGGTACGTGTATTCCAGGGGTGCGCGGGAAGTTCCACACGCGATTTCAGCAGGGTACGTGTATTTCAGGGGTGCGCGGGAAGTTCCACACGCGATTGGCCCAGTGCGAGCAGGGTACGTGTATTCCATGGGTGCGCGGGAAGTTCCACACGCGATTTCAGCAGGGTATGTGTATTTCAGGGGTGCGGTGAAGTTCCACACGCGATTCCATCAGGGTACGTGTATTTCAGGGGTGCGCGGGAAGTTCCACACGCGATTGGCCCAGTGCGAGCAGGGTACGTGTATTTCAGGGGTGCGCGGAAAGTTCCACACGCGATTGGCCCCGTGCAAGCAGGGTACGTGTATTTCAGGGGTGCGCGGGAAGTCCCACACGCGATTTCAACAGGGTACGTGTATTTCATGGGTGCGCGGGAAGTCCCACACGCGATTGGCCCAGTGCGAGCAGGGTACGTGTATTCCATGGGTGCGCGGGAAGTTCCACACACGATTTCAACAGGGTACGTGTATTTCAGGGGTGCGCGGGAAGTTCCACACGCGATTTCAGCAGGGTATGTGAATTTCAGGGGTTCTGGGGAGTACTACACGTGAATTGGCTGTGTGGGTCCTCCCAGGTGTACACTTGACAACCTCCACGGCCCCTGCAGGCAGCCCACACCACGGGGGACTACCCTGCACCCCTGCTCATGTCCCGCAGGCGGCCCATCCACCATGGGCATGCCCCCCAGCCAACCCACATGTCACCTTGCACTACTGATCAACAATGCATGTCTCCCACCACCCCCCAGCAGTGCAGGGGCAGCCTCCAGCAGGCCCCCACTCATGTCTCCTAGCACCCCCAGCCACCATGGGCATCCCCCACCAGGCCCCCACTCATGTCTCCCACCACCCCCACCCCCAGCCACCATGGACATCCCCCACCAGGCCCCCACTCATGTCTCCCACCACCCCCATCCCCCCAGCAGTGTGGGGCACCCTCCACCAGGCCCCCACTCATGTCTCCCACCACCCCCACCCCCCAGCAGTGTGGGGCACCCTCCACCAGGCCCCCACTCATGTCTCCCACCACCCCCATCCCCCAGCCACCATGGGCACCCTCCACCAGGCCCCCACTCATGTCTCCCACCACCCCAGCTCCCAGCAGTGCAGGGGCAGCCTCCACCAGGCCCCCACCCATGTCTCCCAGCACCCCCACCCCCAGCAGTGCAGGGGCACCCTCCACCAGGCCCCCACCCATGTCTTCCACCACCCCCACCCCCCAGCAGTGCAGGGGCAGCCTCCACCAGGCCCCCACTCATGTCTCCCACCACCCCCACCCCCCAGCAGTGTGGGGCACCCTCCACCAGGCCCCCACCCATGTCTCCCACCACCCCCACCCTCCAGCCACCATGGGCAGCCCCCACCAGGCCCCCACTCATGTCTCCCACCACCCCCACCCCCTAGCAGTGTGGAGCACCCTCCACCAGGCCCCCACTCATGGGCCCTATCACCCCTAACCCCCAGCATCCAGGGACACCCTCCACCAGGCCCCCACTCATGTCTCACACCACCCCCACCCCCCAGCAGTGTGGGGCACCCTCCACCAGGCCCCCACCCATGTCTCCCACCACCCCCACCCCCCAGCAGTGCAGGGGCAGCCTCCACCAGGCCCCCACTCATGTCTCCCACCACCCCCATCCCCCAGCAGTGCAGGGTCAGCACCACCAGACCCCACTCATGTCTCCCACCACCCCCATCCCCCAGCCACCATGGGCACCCTCCACCAGGCCTCCACTCATGTCTCCCACCCCCCCTCCCCCCAGCCACCATGGCCATCACCCACCAGGCCCCCACTCATGTCTCCCACCTCCCCCACCCCCCCAGCAGTGTGGGGCACCCTACACCAGGCCCCCACTCATGGCCCCTATCACCCCCACCCCCCAGCATCCAGGGGCACCCTCCACCAGGCCCCCACTCATGTCCCCCTGCACCCCCACACCCCAGCATCCAGGGGCACCCTCCACCAGGCCCCCACTCATGTCTCCCACCACCCCCACCCCCCAGCCACCAAGGGCATCCCCCACCAGGCCCCCACTCATGTCTCCCACCACCCCCACCCCCCAGCCACCATGGCCATCCCCCACCAGGCCCCCCCTCATGTCTCCCACCACCCCCATCCACCAGCCACCATGGGCACCCTCCACCAGGCCTCCACTCATGTCTCCCACCCACCCCCACCCCCCAGCCACCATGGCCATCCCCCACCAGGCCCCCACTCATGTCTCCCACCACCCCCACCCCCCAGCAGTGTGGGGCACCCTCCACCAGGCCCCCACTCATGGCCCTTATCACCCCCACCCCCCAGCATCCAGGGGCACCCTCCACCAGGCCCCCACTCATGTCCCCCTGCACCCCCACCCCCCAGCATCCAGGGGCACCCTCCACCAGGCCCCCACTCATGTCTCCCACCACCCCCCAGCCACCATGGCCAGCCCCCACCAGGCCCCCACTCATGTCTCCCACCACCCCCACCCCCCAGCAGTGCAGGGGCAGCCTCCACCAGGCCCCCACCCATGTCTCCCAGCACCCCCACCCCCCAGCAGTGCAGGGGCACCCTCCACCAGGCCCCCACTCATGTCTCCCACCACCCCCACCCCCCAGCAGTGCAGGGGCAGCCTCGACCAGGCCCCCACCCATGTCTCCCACCACCCCCACCCCCCAGCAGTGCAGGGGCACCCTCCACCAGGGCCCCACTCATGTCTCCCACCACCCCCATCCCCCAGCCACCATGGGCACCCTCCACCAGGCCTCCACTCATGTCTCCCACCCACCCCCACCCCCCAGCCACCATGGCCATACCCCACCAGGCCCCCACTCATGTCTCCCACCACCCCCACCCCCAGCAGTGCAGGGGCAGCCTCCACCAGGCCCCCACTCATGTCTCCCACCACCCCCACCCCCCAGCAGTGTGGGGCACCCTCCACCAGGCCCCCACCCATGTCTCCCACCACCCCCACCCCCCAGCAGTGTGGAGCACCCTCCACCAGGCCCCCACTCATGGGCCCTATCCCCCCACCCCCCAGCATCCAGGGGCACCCTCCACCAGGCCCCCACTCATGTCTCCCACCACCCCCACCCCCCAGCAGTGCAGGGGCAGCCTCCACCAGGCCCCCACCCATGTCTCCCACCACCTCCACCCCCCAGCAGTGCAGGGGCACCCTCCACCAGGGCCCCACTCATGTCTCCCAGCACCCCCACCACCCAGCCACCATGGGCAGCCCCCACCAGGCCCCCACTCATGTCTCCCACCACCCCCACCCCCCAGCAGTGTGGAGCACCCTCCACCAGGCCCCCACTCATGGGCCCTATCACCCCCATCCCCCAGCAGTGCAGGGTCAGCACCACCAGGCCCCCACTCATGTCTCCCACCACCGCCATCCCCCAGCCACCATGGGCAGCCCCCACCAGGCCCCCACTCATGTCTCCCACCACCCCCACCCCCCAGCAGAGTGGAGCACCCTCCACCAGGCCCCCACTCATGGGCCCTATCACCCCCACCCCCGGCATCCAGGGGCACCCTCCACCAGGCCCCCACTCATGTCCCCCTGCACCCCACCCCCCAGCATCCAGGGGCACCCTCCGCCAGGCCCCCACTCATGTCTCTCACCACCCCCACCCCCCAGCCACCATGGCCAGCCCCCACCAGGCCCCCACTCATGTCCCCTATCACCCCCACCCCCAGCATCCAGGGGCACCCTCCACCAGGCCCCAACTCATGTCCCCCTGCACCCCCACCCCCCAGCATCCAGGGGCACCCTCCACCAGGCCCCCACTCATGTCTCCCACCACCCCCACCCCCCAGCCACCATGGCCAGCCCCCACCAGGCCCCCACTCATGTCCCCTATCACCCCCACCCCCCAGCAGTGCAGGGGCAGCCTCCACCAGGCCCCCACTGATGTCTACCACCACCCCCATCCCCCAGCCACCATGGGCACCCTCCACCAGGCCCCCACTGATGTCTCCCACCACCCCCACCCCCCAGCCACCATGGCCAGCCCCCACCAGGCCCCCACTCATGTCCCCTATCACCCCCACCCCCCAGCAGTGCAGGGGCAGCCTCCACCAGTCCCCCACTCATGTCTCCCACCACCCCCACCCCCCAGCCACAATGGCCAGCCCCCACCAGGCCCCCACTCATGACCCCTATCACCCCCACCCCCAGCAGTGCAGGGGCAGCCTCCACCAGGCCCCCACTCATGTCTCCCACCACCCCCACCCCCCAGCAGTGCAGGGGCAGCCTTCACCAGGCCCCCACCCATGTCTCCCAGCACCCCCACCCCCCAGCAGTGCAGGGGCACCCTCCACCAGGCCCCCACTCATGTCTCCCACCACCCCCACCCCCCAGCCACCATGGGCCCCCTCCACCAGGCCCCCACTCATGTCTCCCACCACCCCCACCCCCCAGCCACCATGGGCAGCCTCCACCAGGTCCTCACAATCCCCAATCATGTGCGTTATGGTCAGCCTCCACAGCCAAAAAGCCCTACCAAGTAACCCATTCACCCACATGGAAATGGAAATTACATGTTACAACCCCAATGTTCATAAAGCTAATGAACCCATGTCCGTCACACACAATGGTTGCAATTGAATGGGAAAACACCCAACATGACATGCATGAAACCAATGAGATGATACCACACAGTGAAGTATGAAAACAAAATTGTATTAAAAATAAGAAAGAATGCAAAAGAAATGAAACAAACTACAATGGGAATGAAAAAAAGATAAGCTGCATGTCCGTTAAAAAAAATAAAAACACCAAATCCAAATCCAAAAAAATGTCGTCCAAAGTCAATTGAAAAATAAAATCAATCCAATGAAGAACTATGTACAAAACATCCAAGGGTCCATGAGCCCAACTGAACAAAGGAAACCTACAAAAAACCCTAACTAAAATGCAACTATATACAAAAAGTGGAGCAGTGTCCGTCGACTCCAAATCATAAGAACAAACAAAGGAAACCTAAAACTAAAGAACTATATAGAAAGGCGGCGGGCAAGTCCAGCGGCTCACTCCGTGGTGTTCTGGGCCAGGGCATCATCGAACTCCTGTTCGATGTCCCGGAGGCGGTCCTGTTCCATGGCCCCGAGGGTCCGCAGGGACGACGGCGTGTCCTCCTCCAACCCCCTGCGGATTGCCTCGAGGCACTCGGCCTGCCTCAGGGCTCTCCGCATGGAGTTCTCCGCCCTGGCCATTGTGAGCCGCGCCTCTTCCGCCCGCCGCCGCTCCGCACCTATGGCGTGGCCCAACCGCTGCCACACGGAAGACACTCTCTGTCCTGGGTCCTCCTGCCCTCCGGCCGATGCCTGCCCCTCCGATGTGGAAGGCCCCGAGCCTTCATGTCTCCCACCATGTTGCTGCTGCTGCTCTACCTCTGCCCGTGCACTGCCTCCTGCTGCCTGCACATCCTCCGCCGGCTGGGGTGCAGTTGTTGATGTGGCCACCCCTGCTAGACGTCCGACTCCCGACTGTGGCAGGGATGCCTCCTCCACCAGCCTGGCCGCACCGTCAGAGGCAGCTCCACAGGGCACCCAGGTGACTGATGGGTGGGAAGATGGCACAGAGGACGACTGGCGCGTAGGGGGTCCAGTTGAGGAGGGGGTCGGAGCAAGCCCCATCAGACGGAGGAATCCGGCCTGGGTGACCTGTCCCAGCAGGCTGACGTGGTCAACGAGCCATTCGAGATGACGTGCAGTCTCTCCATGAAAAGACTGCAGGTCACCACGCATGGCCCGTTGACGCAACGCCACACCAGCCAGGACAGGCTCAACCCGGACCTGGATAGCCACGTCCGCAGGCAGAGGAAGGCCAGTTGACGTCAGCTCATCCCCTGCCTGAAAACGGGTCTGGACATAGGCATCCCTGCTGGTGCAAGATGATGCAGGCACAGGATCGGGGACAGGATTGCACACAGGCACCTCCGCGGTGGCCTGTGCTGCCTCCTGTCCCTGGTCCTGCACTGCACCACTAGCACCAGTGGGATCCCCACCTCCAGACCCCGTCTCTGGTGCTTGCACGGCCTCCTCCTCCACCAAACCCCCCACCAACCTGGATGACTCCGTGCCATCTTCCCCTATTGGGCCCTGTGGGGTCCCAGCTGCCCCTTCTGCTGCCGAGGAGTCCAACCTCCGCCTCTTGGACCTCCCCCCGGCAGCTGCGGCCTGGGACGCGGCACCGGACTCCTCACTCCCCGATGAGATGACAACACAGGAGGGGAGCCGGGCCTTGCGTCTCCGGCTGGCGGTGGGATCCCCGCCGCTGTGCTCCACAGCACCTTCTCCGCCCTCTTCATCAGTTGACGCTGCAGACAGGGAGAAACAAAACACAGGCATCAGGGCACTGTACAATGGACACATACACACACGACAGTTGCACATGAGTGGCATTGGCAAACCTCAGACATGTCATCACAATCCCCAACACACATGTCATTACAACTCGCACACATGAGCCATACCAAAGCCATATCGCAACTGCCACCACCATCCCTACACATACAACAGCATGAGCAGCCAAAGGTGAGCCAGACATCACATGCAACACAGGAAGTGCACCACACATGTACACACACCACCACACTTGCATGCATGTGTACACCTCTGCCAAGTGTCGCACTGTTCAGACGGGCATCCATGTCACATCTGCCAATCAGGCTTCCACATACCACTGTCACATGCATCCTTGTTGCATCACTGTTGCACCCTTGTCAAATACACACACATGCACATGTACACAGTGCTCATACATGCAGCCGAAAACAACATACATGCGTGACATCACGGACATGTCTACTTACATACACATTCATCCAAACATGTGTGCCCACACAACTGCATTTGGCATGCATGCCTACACACACAAGCACCATCCATGTCTCACACATTACAGCCCTCGCATGTGTCAGCCCCACGGCCCTGTACACCCCCACCCATACTCGACACCATACAAACAGATGTGCAACCTGCACACTACCGAATAATCACCACACGCACTGCTCACAATCAGGATGCATGTACACTCACCGCTCGACTCCAGACGGGGCTGCTTCTCTAGGACCTGGACGTGGAGCGCTGGGGATATGCGTTCCAGGACCCTCATCTGTTCTTCCGACAAGTGGCCCCGGCGCCCCTTGGCATCCGCTGCCTTCAAGAGGCGCCGGGCCTTGTTCAGGGTCCTGGACCTGAAGTCCTCCCAGCGCTTCCTGACATGTTGTAAGTCGCCGACTGCCACCCCCTCCGCGTTGATGGCAGTCACGATGTCAGTCCAGATCCGAGTCCGTCCTTCCTTGTCAGCGCGGGAACTTCCGAAGAGGGCATCATACTGCCCCAGGACTTGCTCCACCAGGACACCAACTTCGGGGGCACTGAAGCTGGTGCCCCTCTGCCTCTCTGGCCGGGGGTTGTCAGTGGTCCCAGATGGTGTTTGCCCCGACATGACAACCCCAGAGGCAGGAGTGGGTGGGCAACTGGGTCCTGGGGCTGGGCTGTGGAGCGATGGAATCCCAGTCGGGAGTCTTCGGTTCCAGCAGGGGTGGTCACAGCAACAGCACCCCTGGCTGATGTGCAGGCAGCAAATGGCAGTGCACGTGGGCAGCAGGCAGTCAGGCAGCAGCAGATGGCAGGTGGAAGCGTGCTCGGGGCTCTGGGGGGCAGTAGTTCGGCCTTCTGGGCAGGAGCGTGGTCTTCCGTGTGCTTATGCGTGGCCAGCTTGATACGGAGTGATTTGGCACGTGAAAAATCCAACACGTCTGCGTGTAATTCGAGGAAAGGCCCTTAGCGCGTAAACGCGTCGCCAGCGTATGCGCGTCTATGAAGTCACGTGCACGTTGAATTGGGCACACGTTTGAAAATGTTGCGTGTGAAAAAAATGAAAGACACGTCCGAGTGTCAAAGCATGTAATTGGTGGGAATGGGCCTAGCGCGTACACACGGCAGTGACAAAGCGTGTAATTGGTGGAAATGGCCCTACACGCAGAGGTGACAAAGCGTGTAATTGGTGGAAATGGCCCTACACGCAGAGGTGACAAAGCGTGTAATTGGTGGAAATGGCCCTAGCGCGTACACACCGCGTAAGTGACGCTGGACGTGTGGGCCTGTATAAAAGGTATGTGTAGAACACCATTTCCTTGTACGTGCTTTTCGTGGAGAGCGAGTGGGTGAATTCTGTACTTCTTGTCGTTTCACACGCGATTTACTTCACGGCGTTTCAAGTTCGTATTCCCTGTTACCTCTGACAGCTTTTTCACTTTTTTCTCTTTTACTGGTTTACCTGGGCCTGTTTCCTCAAACAGTGTTCCCTTCTACTGTTGTCCTGTCTCCTCAGACAGCGTACAAATCTTGTTTTGGCGGGGGTGTTGCCAACCAAACGCGCTCCTTTTTCACGCTCTTTTACCTGGCAGACGGTGAGTCACGCACGTATCTAACATCTGTGCTTGCCCCGTGTGTAGCCTACCCCTTCAGAGGTCATTCTAGGCTGCGTGTGACACGCATACGTTCATTCTTGTGTTACTGGGTGCCACAGCGTAGTGCAGGTTTTTCTTTCTGCACACGTAGTCTAGGAGGGGTTGCGTGCACGTCATCTCCCTTTTTTGGGGCTCCTGTGCGTAGCGTGACCCGTCATCTTTCCCCAGAGGTTACATTCAGCCTTGCAAGAGCACTAGGGTACAATTACCATCTGGTACCCAACCCCTTTGACCCCCAATTGCCCAGGACAATAGTTTACAGCCACTCCCATACGCACATTAACATCAGTGCCATGGCTGGGAGGCGAGGATTCCGTAAGGGTGGCAAAGGTGGAAGAGCCACAAGTGGTGGCCGTGGTGGATCCGGTAGGGGACGTGGTCGTTACTTGCAGGGTGACTGTGATGCTGGAAATGCATCTGAGGGACAGGGCCTCTGAATCCTTGTCCTATTACTGTTTTTATCGTGTGTTCTGTTATGTTTTCTGCCCAGGAGTCCATTTGGGACTCCTGGCAGTGCAGCTCTCTTTTGGTTTGGTGAACAGACCCATGGGATACCCTTATGGCACCCATGGGTAGGGGGTACAACCCTGTGCCCCTAGTGTATGTTTTTGGGCACCTGTGGGTGGCCCACAGAGCAGGGTATGGGCTGGTGGCAGCTCCATGCTGAACTTGACAGGTGCTCTGGGTGTCCTCCATTTTGGGATACCCAGACCCTGCCATTGGGATCAGTTGATTCCTGGTAGAGACAAGATGGCCCCTGTGGCCTCTTGCTTTCTATTGCCTGTTGTCTTGTTTTTTCCCAAAGTCCTGGGAAGCCCTGACTCTGTCCCTTCCCCCTGACTGGCTGTTGGGTGGAAGTTCCATATATGGTGTTGTTGTGAAGGCCCAGCTAGACTGACTGGAGCCTTCCCAGTGACTGTATGTTGTGGGTACCTCCTGTGGGTGGGACCTGGGTGAATGGAGTGTGTGACCAATATACACTCCTTGTTGTGGTTGTCTGGTTTCTGGCATGTGAGACAAAGACTGAGACAGCCCTGCCCGAAACTGGCCTGAATGCAGTGTGTAGTGTTGAATGGCTGGGTACTTGTCCCAATCCACATTCCTTGTTGTGAGTGTCTGAAAGGGAGGAGTGTGGCCTGAATGCACTGTGTGCCTGATTGGCTGAATGACTGCATGAATGCCCTTCTGTGTGATTGGCTGCTGTGTGTGTGCCAGCAGTGTGGATGAGAGACAGAATAGTATATCTGGGGACCTCTCACCACTGGAAATTGTTCAGAAGCGTTCAGAAGCTGAGTCTCCACTCAAGAGTAACTGGAACTGCTGATCCTCGACCTCCAGCTGGAAGAAGAAGACTTGCTGCTGCATTTGCTTCGACAGATCTGAAGGTTGCCGAATTCGTCGAGGACTGATCCGAGAGAGGACCTGGTAAGGCGCCCTCTTCCCGTGCTCCGAGGGATCATCGAGCACCGCTGCATCTTCGCCGAAGCGCCCTGGAAGTCAGACCCTCGAAAGGCTGCCGACCCGAGACGGGACCGCCGAGGAGATCGAAGTGAAGCACCCGGACATCGACGCCGTCGAAGTCCATTGCCGTCGACCAGGGTTCGCAGGTTTGTGTAACCGCTGGAGGCCCGTCGAAGTTGTGTTGCCCAGCCGTGGGAACCACTTGACGCCGTGCCGCCGACGACTGGAGCCGTCCGCTCCTTTGCCTAAGAACATTCAATCGAAGGACTCTCTCGAGAAACCTGCCGGTGGGTTTCCCGCCACCCGACGACCTCAAAGACTCGGACGACTCGACGCCCTTGCTGGGCTCCCGTCTCTACAATCTTTGCGGTCCAGAACTATTGTCACCGAGGTGCCCCGCACACCTCCGCCTTGCAGGACACCGACGCCCCGACGCCGACGAGCACCGCTCGGACGAAGCTGCCGCCTCTTCGACATCGTTCTACCTCGTTTGTCGACGGACGTTCGCCGCCCCGTGCCTCCCGCTTGAAAGGGAAGGCATTCAAGAAGGGCCGTTGATTCCCCGTCGCCGAACAGCGAGTCCCTCGACGTTTGTCGACGCCTTTTCGAGGAACTCGACTCCACCAGGTACATTGGGGGGGTACAAACATTATAGGAGAGAATAAGACTTGCAGAGCAATATATGGACTGGGCTTGTGTTATATCTTTCTTTACAGGTTGCCCAGGTGGGGGGATCTCCACACAGAACTGTGCCTAGTGGTAGGGGTCAGTATTCTGCCTATTGCTCAACCATCTTATTTTCTCTCCTCTCTCTATTGCTGGTTTCCCTCTATTGGTCTGTGTGACATTGTACAGTATTGTTCATGCACTTCAATGAGATCTAGGGTGGTACCACTTTAGGGTTGTAAATATTTGCCATTGTAGATTTTGCCAGAGTACAAAGTGAGTTACTATGATAAATGTACATAACCTTAACTATTGATTATATAAAGACTGTGTTCTAACCAATACAGAGTGTGGATATTCCTTTGTGGGGGCTTGGGGATACACTGTACTTAAGAACCAGCATGCATCACCTCCTGAGAAGCTAGGCCTTGATTGCTCGACCATTGCTACCGAATAGAGAATCTTGGCTGGGGTCTCCTGTGCCTCTCCTCCACCATATAGGGAGCGGAAGTACAGACCCCCCCACCGGTCGTTGAGGCCCGTCTCTCACAGTGAGCCTGTCCCCCCATGTGTGGAGGACCAGTCAAGGGCCCCCATAATCCCCCCCCTCCTGTTGAGGCTGATGTGGCTGACACCATCCATGCTCAGCCCTTGTTGGACCAGCCCATTGTGGCACCAGACCTGGCTGACTCCATGGCTGACTTCCAGGTCAGCAGGCCTATGACACGTGCACTGGTGCACGTTGATGTCATCATGCCACGTGCATCTGGGGGAGCAAGGTCATCTGCTGCCCCAAGTAGGCAGGGCGGAGAGGCTGCAGGGGCAGCTGCGGCTCCATCCACCCCAGCTCTCACACACCCAGCCAGGACAGTGTCGGTCCTAGTCCATCCTGCTGACATTCCCCCTGACACCATTACACTTGAGCCAATGCCTGCACCAACTCCCATGCTGAGTGTGCAATCCCACACTCCTGATACAGAGTCCACCAGGGCTCCTGCCCCTAGTGTCCAGAGCGGCGCAGGACACTCAGGATCACCACCACCTTCCAAGCGGAAGAGGAAGAGTGCTCGTCCGGCACAGGCTGATGCCCCAGACACGGCTACACAGTCTGGCCCGTCGAGGAAGCCCAGCTTCACGGATGACGAACTGAATGCACTTGTCGAGTATGTGTCCGCACATGATAACGAGATGGTCATTGTTGCAGGATCCAAGACCACACCTGCACAACGCCAGGCACACTGGCAGACCGTTGCGGACATCGTAAGTGCCCTTGGAATCGTGAGGCGCACAGCCAATGATTGCTATAAGCACTGGAATGACCTAAAGCGCAGGGCAAAGAGTAAGCTGGCCTCAAGTCATGCCGCAACTCTAGTGACTGGAGGTGGGTCTCCAGTAGTAGACATGGAACTCACTCCACATGAGTCAGTCGCTGGGACCTACGTCACAGAGGAACAGATCCAAGGCGTGGGAGATCTGCCTGATTACGAGGCATTGTCCGGTGATTGCACATGCATGTGTGTGTCATCCATGTGCATGGTGTGTGTGAGGGCTTCTGTTTGTGTGCCAGGTGAGAGTGTGTGCGCCTGAGTCGTATGGGTCAGCCATGTGCTTCATGCAATACATCCTGCGCAGCTGCATTTGGCCATAGCAGTATCCCTTCTGCCAACAGTAGACATCTAGCCCAACTGCACGCCAGTTGCCCTTGAAGTGTCACCTTGCCACAACATTGTTGCTTATTTTTCACTGTTCATTCAGTCAGATTGTTTGCATTCCACAACTTTTACTAGGCATTTCGCAGTCCTCTAGTCACATGTCTGACATGGCTATAGTAAAGTGGAGTGACTTTGTTACCTGGATATCATTTGTTCACACATGTCCCTGTGCAATTGGACCATTTTGGACTGGCAGCTCCAGGTGAAAAATCTGACCTGTTTGAATTAGAAAAGCTATTACATGCGGGAACTGGACTGAATGAATAGGTGCTGCCCTCCTCTCCATCTTCACTCAACAGCAATGGTACATGCCATCTGTGTGATGGCATGTGTGTTTCACCTGGGAGACATCTTGGTGTCATCAGTGTGTGCCATTTGCCTGCCCTTCATATGCAGTGAGGGTGCATGCATGGGAGGGTTTTAGTCATGTGTGACATGTGTCAATCAAGTACTGGTTCTCTTGCTTCTCAGCCCTCATTGTGTGCCATGGTGCTAATGCCTGTTTCCATTTCTTTGTTTTTATGTCTTTGCAGGGGAAGACGCACCTGATACTGCTGGGGTTGTGGAGATGGTGCAGACCCAGGAGGGGTCCGAGGGCCGACCAACCACCAGTGAGGGACGTGGTGTGGTGGTGGGTGAGAACCCACAAGTGCTGCAGGTCGTGCTCTCAAGGGGTGTCTCTGGCTGCACCTCCCCCGAGCTGTACTCAGGTGTTGATTCGGATGATGAGACCTATGTGCCGTCGCAGGTGAGTGTTCCAGGGAGGGATTCTGTTCTGTCCCACCCACCTGCACCAGGGTCAGAACCCCCAAATGGGATGTCAGTGTTGGCAGCTACGCCTTTGGTGGTTACGGATGCAGGGTCACACTCCGCGACATCTGATCCTGTTCCTGGGCCAGCAGATCAGAGGGGGAATGCAGTCCTGCAGCCTCAGGCAGTGCCGGCACAGCAAGGCACAGTTCGCCTTGCCCCAGACAGGTGTGGTGCCCGCCGACGTGGTGGCCGTACGCCACCTGGCAATACCGCATGGGAGCAATCCATTTACGGTATGGCAACCCAACAGGCAGCATCATCCGAGATGATGGCTCAGGCCATGGATAGGGTGGCCACTTCCATTGTCCCCCCTGAAAGGCTGATGGAGCGACTACAGCAGGCAACCGACTCCATCTGCCAGTCACACAGGGAGGACATGTTGGCGTCCAAAAGGGACAGGCGGGCGGCACTGGCGACTCTGCAGGAGGCCATCTCCATAGAGTCCCAGGGCCACAGGGAAGCCCTGAGGCAGGAGCTCCTTCACCTCAGGACGACTCTTGTTGAGCTTGAGGCTTCAACACACCAAAGGACAGAACAGCAGCTGGAGCGTCTCACCCCTACGCTCTCAGCTGAGATGCAGGCAACGAGGGCGGAGGTCCGGGCATCCCGTGAGTTGTTGCATGGGGACCTCTGCACACTCATCCTCCCAGAATGAGACCTACCACACCCGCATGCTTGCAGCCATGGAGGAGCAGACTAGGGCCTTGCATGGGCTGCCTCCCATAGTTCAACCACCTCCGGATGCAGCTGCACAGGGTGATAATAGCGACAGCAGTGATACTCCCACAATAGGGTAGCCGTGTGGGCCATGAGCCCATGGAGGTGTTTTTTTTTTCCAGGATCCACACAGGTGGGTTTTGGTGTGCACCCTGTCCTCTGACCTCCTGGGTGGCCTCCCCAACCCCCCCGGGACCATCAATGGCCATTTTTTATTTTTTTTTATTTTTATATTTATTTTTATTTTTATTTTTATTTTTAATTATTTTTTTCCCAATTTTTTTGTGACAATTTGTTGCCTTCCGTGGTTCCTGTGGGCATACGCTGCATTGTGGCTGGGCACATGCAGGCTTGCCATGTATTTGGTTCAGATGCTTGGGTTTGAGTCACACACACCCCTCCTGCTTCCCGTTTCCATGGGCTTGCAAAGGGTGTGCCCAAGTGACATTGACGTACATGGTGACATTGGACTCCCACTACATGTGTGGGTAGTCTAGTCAATACTGTGTATACATTCCTAGTGCATATTGCTGTTGTGTTGTACACTGCATGTTGCATTGATGTGTAACTCATCATCTGTGTCTACCTCCCAATTTGCAGGTCCCTTCCTCATGTCTACACAAGGCCCTCTAGTTTGGAGATGGGGTCCATGTTGGCAGCAGTGCACCTACAACTCTACATGGCGCCAACACTGCACAGTTGGTAGTGGTGGGAGTGCAGGCATTTCCAGGTGGTGAGACTACTAATTTATAACATTTGTGATGTCATGTTAATGGTAGTACCTGCTCAAGTTTGTTGTTGGTCCTGCATTACTGTGAGCATTTCAGGTGTTGTAAGTTTCAATTAGGGACACTGTACATTGTGACACTAGTGTCATGTTGTGGGGATTACTTTGTTTACCTGCAAATAGCATGACATGGCACGGTGTGTCGTGTGGCGGTGCTGGGGATGGGTTGGCTGACATGGCACTGTCCTCTTGTTGCATTTTGCAAGTGGGTATTCATTTTAGCTGCTTGAATGTGTTTCTTCACAAAACTGCATTGGTGGTGTCTGTGTGGGTAGGGATGCACACATTGTAACACTTCCAGGTGAACAATCTCAGGCTGATATGGTTTTCATGGTTGATTCTCCAGACATTCAGGATCAGTGTCAGGTTGAGTCATCATTGATTGTCAGATGGAATGTGCCAGGGCAGTGTGCACTCCACAGGGGTGTGATTTCTATGTGAAGTAATTAGCCACTAGCTGTGTACGGGCTGCCTTCCCCGTGCCCTTTCCCCTCCCATGCGCAGCGGCTGTGCATGTGGTTGGGGATGTGGGGCCACCACCATGTCCACGGCCAGGCACCGGCGTGTTGCAACGTTGCGCAGGACACATGCTGCCACTATGATCCTGCACACTACTGGGGGAGCGTACAACAGCTGCCCGCCAGAACGGTCAAGGGAGCGAAAGCGTGACTTTAGCACTGTGAATGTGCGCTCCACTATGCCCCGGGTTGTAATGTGGGCTGTGTTATATCTTACCTGGGGTGGCGTGGTGGGGTTCCGAATTGGCGTCATCATGTGGGGGCTGAGAGGGTAGGCACTGTCCCCTGTGGAGGTGGTGATTGGTATCATTGGTGGGGTTGTGACCTTGCTCAGTATCTGACATGCATGCATGTGCAGTGGCATTCATACTCACCAAGCAGCCATGTATCGCCATGCCGCCCAGCTTCTAGGTCCCGGCTTAGGGTGGACATTCGGTAAATGAAGCTGTCGTGGGTGGACCCGGGATAGTTGGCATATACTGAGGTGATGATTCCCTTGGCATTACATACTACCTGCACGTTGATGGAATGCCAGTGCTTGCGGTTCCTATAGATGTGCTCTGATGCCCTGGGGGGGACGTAGAGCCACATGGGTGCAGTCGATGGCACCTAGCACTTTGGGGAATCGTGCCACACCGTAAAAATCCAGGGCGGCAGCATGCCTTTCTGCAGGTGTTCTGGGCAGGTATATGTGCCTGCGGACTGATGGCCGTGCAGTGATGATGTTCAAGACCTGGTGTAGGCAGCGTGACTGGGTGGCCTGTGATACCCCACCCACTATGGCACTTGTCCGCTGAAATGATCCAGTGGCTAAGAAGTGCAGTACATTGAGGACCTTCTCCAGGGGGCTGAGTGCTTGGGAGCACAGGGTGGGTGATGTGAGGTCATCCTCCCACTCACTCACCAGGTCCAGTATTATGTGTGGTGGAAACCTGTACCTCCCATACACCTGGTCATCAGGCATCCCGAAAAGGCTGGTTCTGGGTGTGAATATTCTGGCCCTGAGTATCCTCCTCCTCCTCCTTTGGTAGCCCACGCCCACTGCTGCTAGGAACGGTATGTTCATCCTGGGTCTGAGCTTGTTATTTTGTTAGCGCGCAAATTTATGCGTTGCGCATGTTGTAGGCGAGCGTGTGACCCGCGCACCCCTGAAATCCAGTACCCAGTCCAATATCGTGTGGAAATTCCCGCGCACCCCGGGATACAGGTGCGCTGACGTACTTGCGTGTGTAAGTGCCCGCGCACCCCTGATATACACGTACATAGGCCAATCGCGTGTACGCGCACTTTTGTCCAATTACACGCGATGACACTCTGACGTGCTGTCCAATTACACGCGATGACACTCTGACGTGCAGTCTTTCCACGTGTGCTCTGTCATCACGTGCTGTGTGGGAAACACCCGTGCGGGTCACGTCACAGACGCGCTTACGCGCTGAGGGCCTTTGGTCCAATAGAATCGCGTATGCGTGCTGACGTGCTTACGCGCTAAGGGCCTTTCCTCGAATTTCACGTTGACGTGCAGGATTTTCACGTGCCAAATCACTCCGTATCAAGCTGGCCACGCGAAAACACACGGAAGACCACGCTCCTGCCCAGAAGGCCGAATTACTGCCCCCCAGTGCCCCGAGCAGCCTCCCACGTGCCATCTGCTGCTGCCTGCCTGCCTGCCTGCCTGCTGCCACCATGCCCTGCCATTTGGTGCCTGCACATCAGCCATCTGCAGGGGTCCAGTTGCTGTGTCCACCCCTGCTGGAACTGAAGACTCCCGACTGGGATTACATCGCTCCACAGCCCAGCCCCAGGACCCAGTTGCCCACCCACACCTGCCTCTGGGGTTGCCATGTCGGGCACTTCCACATCTGGCACCAGTGGCAACCCCAGGCCAGAGGGGCAGAGGGGCACCAGCTTCACTGCCACCGAAGTTGGTGTCCTGGTGGAGCATGTCCTGGGGCAGTATGATGCCCTCTTTGGATCGTCCCACGCCAGCAAGGAAGGACGGGAGAGGATCTGGGCCGACTGTGTGGTTGCCATCAACGCAGAGGGGGTGGCAACCCACGACGTCCAGCAGATCAAGAAGCGCTGGGAGGACTTGAGTTCCAGGACCCTCGTGAAGGCCCGGCACCTCGTGGAGGGGGGCCGGGGCCGCATGAGTTCCATCCAGATGAGGGTCCTGGAACGCGTACGCCCAGCGCTCCACGCCCAGATCCTTGAGAGGGAGACCCGTCTGGAGTTGAACGGTAAGTGTCCAAGCATTGCTGTGTGAGACAGGGCATGTTGTGGTGTGCTGGTTCTCTGATACTTGCCTGTATGTGTGACATAGGCCATGTATGCATGTATGTGTGCAGGGACATCATGGTAATGCATGTGTGACCAGTGATGTGTGAACCACATGGTTGATGCATGTGTTTAAATGCCACATGCGGAGCCCTATGCAGATTTTAGACATGAGAGCATGTCAGTCTCTGTTCCTGGACATGGGTGGGGGTGAGGGATGGGTGCTGATGGCAGGTACATATATGGTAACCATGTCTGTGTGCCTTACCTGCGTGTCTGTGACTTGTGCATGCCATGGATGCATGACACATGTGTGTGACAATGCACAGATTCACTGATGCAGCCTAGTTACCCTTGTATCCGCTGTGTTTGGGGTGTATGGGGCCAGATGGATGTGACTGAGGTGAAGTATGTGCATGTGATAGGCATGACCCATGATGCATGTGAGTTCCATATCATTGTATGTTTCAAGAGTCCATTGGACATGTATGGAAATGTCCATGGCATGCACCATGCCTGTTACTGTGTGTGTTTTGCCTGGACCGACCCATGTGTTGTGGAGGGACATGATGGAAGTTTACTTTGACAGTGGTACTCATCTGCTATTGCTTCCTGTCTAGGGGACCATTGTACAGTACCCTGATGCTTGTGTTCTTTGTCTCCCTCTACGTAGCGGCTAGTGAAGAAGAGGGCGGAGACGGCGCTGTGGAGCAAGGCAGCGGGGATGCCCCCACGGCTGCAGCGGAAGGGGTGGGTGAGCCCCCACAGGGGCCTGCTACGGTGGAAGACGGTGAGGAGCCATCCAGGTTGGTGGTTTCCACAGAGGAGGAGGAGGCCGCCACAGGGGCACACATGGGGCCTGGTGGGGGCATCCCTGCTGGTGCAAGTGGTGCAGTCCAGGGCCAGGGGCAGGAGCAGCACAGGTCACCGTGGAGGGGCCTGTGCATGTCGCTGTCCCTGACCCTGTGACTGCACCACCATGCACCAGCAGGGTTGCCCCATCCCAGGCCCGTCCGCTGGTAGAGGGGATGTCCATGTCACCTGACTCCCCTCCACCTGCGGACGAGGGGACCCGTGTCCGTATGGAGAAGGTCCTGATTGGGGTTGCGATGCGCGCGGGTGCAATTCGTGATGACGTGCGTGCTTCCCGGGAGGAGCACGCACATCATCACGAAGAGCACCGTGCCGACGTGGCCCAATTGGGATCTTCCATGTTCGGGGGTTTCCTGCATGTGTCGGCCAATCTGGCGGCCCTCTCCTCCTCTGTGGAGGCTATACGCCAGTCGTTCTCCTTGCCGTCTTCCGGACCAGATGCCACCAGGGCCCCCTGTGGAGCTGCCCTGACCTATGCAGCCAGCTCGGTGGGGATCCCATCCCTGCCACAGTCGGGAGTCGGAGGTCAAGCAGGGGTGGACACCACAGCAACTATACCCCAGCAGATGGAGGATGTGCCGGCATCATCAGGCAGGGCACGTGCACAACGGCGTCGGTGGATTCCATCAGCCTGGATGCCGTCGTGCTGGCAGAGGCAGTTGCGTCGGAGGCAGCAGCAGAGTCAACGTGGGAGGCATCATGGCTCGGGGCCATCAACATCGGAGGGGCAGGCATCGGCCGGAGGGCAGGAGGACCCAGGACAGGTAGTGTCTTCCGTGTGGCTGCGGTTGGGCCAGCAGATAGGTGCGGAGCGGCGGCGGGCGGAAGAGGAGCGGCTCACGATGGTCAGGTCGGGGAACTCCATGCGGAGGGCCCTGAGGCGGGCCGAGTGCCTCGAGGCAATCCGCAGGGGGTTGGAGGAGCAGATGGCATCGTCCCTGCGGACCCTCGGGGCCATGGAACAGGACCGCCTCCGGGACATAGACGAGGAGTTTGATGATGCCCTGGCCCGGAACACTACGGAGTGAGCCGCTGGACTTGCCCGCCGCCTTTGTATATAGTTCTTTAGTTTTAGGTTTCATTTGTTTATTCTTATGATTTGGAGTCAACGGACACAGCTCCACTTTTTGTATATAGTTGCATTTTTGTTAGGGTTCTTTGTAGGTTTCCTTTGTTCAGTTGGGCTCATGGACCCTTGGATATTTTGTACATAGTTCTTCATTGGATTGTTTTATTTTTTAATTTTATTTTTTCTTCTCCATGGAGCAATGGTGTTTGGATTTTTGTTTTTTTCTGTCGGATTGATTTCATTTTTAATGTGACTTTGAAGTACATTTTTTTTGGATTTGGTGTTTTTAATTTTTTGGGACGGACATGCACCTTTTCTTTTTTCCATTGGCATTGTACTTTGTTTCATTTCCTTTGCATTCATATTTATTTAATACATTTTTGTTGTTCATACTTCACTGTGTGGTATCATCTCATTGGTTTCATGCATGTCATGTTGGGTGTTTTCAAAATCATTTGCAACCATTGTGTGTGACAGACATGGGTTCATTTGCTTTATGTACGTTGGGGGTGTAACATGTAATTTTCTTTTCCATGTGGGTGAATGGGTTACTTGGAAGGGCCTTTTGGCTGTGGAGGCTGACCATTACGCACATGGTTGGTGATTGTGAGGACCTGGGTGCAGGGAGACATGGGTGGGGGCCTGGTGGAGGGTGCCCCTGGATGCTGGGGGGTGGGGGAGCAGGGGGACATGAGTGGGGGCCTGGTGGGGGCTGCCCATGGTGGCTGGGGGGTGGGGGTGGGTGGGAGACATGAGTGGGGGCCTGGTGGAGGCTGCCCCTGGTGGCGGGGGGGGGGTGGGGGTGATAGGGGCCATGAGTGGGGGCCTGGTGGAGGATGCCCCTGGATGCTGGGGGGTGGGGGTGCAGGGGGACATGAGTGGGGGCCTGGTGGAGGGTGCCCCTGCACTGCTGGGGGGTGGGGGTGATAGGGGACATGAGTGGGGGCCTGGTGGGGGCTGTCCATGGTGGCTGGGGGGTGAGGGTGATAGGGGCCATGAGTGGGGGCCTGGTGGAGGGTGCCCCACACTGCTGGGGGGTGGGGGTGGTGGGAGACATGGGTGGGGGCCTGGTGGAGGCTGCCCCTGGTGGCGGGGGTGTGGGGGTGATAGGGGCCATGAGTGGGGGCCTGGTGGAGGGTGCCCCACACTGCTGGGGGGTGGGGGTGGTGGGAGACATGAGTGGGGGCCTGGTGGAGGGTGCCCCTAGTGACTGGGGGGTGGGGGTGCAGGGGGACATGAGTGGAGGCCTGGTGGAGGGTGCCCATGGTGGCTGGGGATGGGGGTGGTGGGAGACATGAGTGGGGGCCTGGTGGGGGATGGCCATGGTGGCTGGGGGGTGGGGGTGGTGGGAGACATGAGTGGGGGCCTGGTGGGGGATGCCAATGGTGGCTGGGGGTTGGGGGTGGTGGGAGACATGAGTGGGGGCCTGGTGGAGGGTGCCCCTGGATGCTGGGGGGTGGGGGTGCAGGGGGACATGAGTGGGGGCCTGGTGGAGGGTGCCCCTGGATGCTGGGGGTGATAGGGCCCATGAGTGGGGGCCTGGTGGAGGGTGCCCCACACTGCTGGGGGGTGGGGGTGGTGGGAGACATGAGTGGGGGCCTGGTGGGGGATGGCCATGGTGGCTGGGGGGTGGGGGTGGGTGGGAGACATGAGTGGAGGCCTGGTGGAGGGTGCCCATGGTGGCTGGGGGATGGGGGTGGTGGGAGACATGAGTGGGGGCTTGGTGGTGCTGACCCTGCACTGCTGGGGGATGGGGGTGGTGGGAGACATGAGTGGGGGCCTGGTGGAGGGTGCCCCTGGATGCTGGGGGGTGGGGGTGCAGGGGGACATGAGTGGGGGCCTGGTGGAGGGTGCCCCTGCACTGCTGGGGGGTGGGGGTGATAGGGGACATGAGTAAGGGCCTGGTGGGGGCTGCCCATGGTGGCTGGGGTGTGGGGGTGCTGGGAGACATGAGTGGGGGCCTGGTGGAGGGTGCCCCTGCACTGCTGGGGGGTGGGGGTGCTGGGAGACATGGGTGAGGGCCTGGTGGAGGGTGCCCCTGGATGCTGGGGGGTGGGGGTGCAGGGGGACATGAGTGGGGGCCTGGTGGGGGCTGCCCATGGTGGCTGTGGGGTGGGGGTGGGTGGGAGACATGAGTGGGGGCCTGGTGGAGGCTGCCCCTGGCGGCGGGGGGGTGGGGGTGATAGGGGCCATGAGTGGGGGCCTGGTGGAGGGTGCCCCTGGATGCTGGGGGGTGGGGGTGCAGGGGGACATGAGTGGGGGCCTGGTGGGGGCTGCCCATGGTGGCTGGGGGGTGGGGGTGATAGGGGCCATGAGTGGGGGCCTGGTGGAGGGTGTCCCACACTGCTGGGGGGTGGGGGTGGTGGGAGACATGGGTGGGGGCCTGGTGGAGGCTGCCCCTGGTGGCGGAGGGGTGGGGGTGATAGGGGCCATGAGTGGGGGCCTGGTGGAGGGTGCCCCACACTGCTGGGGGGTGGGGGTGGTGGGAGACATGAATGGGGGCCTGGTGGAGGGTGCCCCTGGTGGCTGGGGGGTGGGGGTGCAGGGGGACATGAGTGGGGGCCTGGTGGGGGCTGCCCATGGTGGCTGGGGGGTGGGGGTGTGTGGGAGACATGAGTGGGGGCCTGGTGGAGGGTGCCCCTGCACTGCTGGGGGGTGGGGGTGATAGGGGACATGAGTGGGGGCCTGGTGGGGGCTGCCCATGGTGGCTGGGGGGTGGGGGTGCTGAGAGACATGAGTGGGGGCATGGTGGAGGGTGCCCCTGGATGCTGGGGGGTGGGGGTGATAGGGGCCATGAGTGGGGGCCTGGTGGAGGGTGCCCCACACTGCTGGGGGGGTGGGGGTGGTGGGAGACATGAGTGGGGGCCTGGTGGGGGATGGCCATGGTGGCTGGGGGGTTTGGGTGGGTGGGAGACATGAGTGGAGGCCTGGTGGAGGGTGCCCATGGTGGCTGGGGGATGGGGGTGGTGGGAGACATGGTTGGGGGCATGGTGGGGGATGGCCATGGTGACTGGGGGGTGGGGGTGGTGGGAGACATGAGTGGGGGCCTGGTGGGGGATGCCCATGGTTGCTGGGGGGTGGGGGTGGTGGGAGACATGAGTGGGGGCCTGGTGGAGGGTGCCCCTGGATGCTGGGGGGTGGGGGTGCAGGGGGACATGAGTGGGGGCCTGGTGGAGGGTGCCCCTGGATGCTGGGGGGTGGGGGTGATAGGGGCCATGAGTTGGGGCCTGGTGGAGGGTGCCCCACACTGCTGGGGGGTGGGGGTGGTGGGAGACATGAGTGGGGACCTGGTGGGGGATGCCCATGGTGGCTGGGGGGTGGGGGTGGTGGGAGACATGAGTGGGGGCCTGGTGGAGGGTGCCCCTGCACTGCTGGGGGGTGGGGGTGGTGGGAGACATGAGTGGGGACCTGGTGGAGGGTGCCCCTTGATGCTGGGGGGTGGGGGTGCTGGGTGACATGAGCAGGTGTGCAGGGTAGTCCCCTGTGGTGTGTGCTGCCTGCAGGGGCCGTGGAGGGTGTACACGGAATACCTGGGAGCACACAGCCAAATCACGTGTAGAATTTCCCGCGTACCCCTGTCATACACGTGCCCAGCCAAATCGCGTGTGGAACTTCCCGTGCACCCCTGTAATCCACATACCCTGACAAATTGCTTGTGGAACTTCCCGCGCACCCCTGAAATCCACGTACCCGGCCAAATCGCGTGTGGTACTTCCCGCGCACCCCTGAAATCCAAGTACACGGCCAAATTGCGTGTGGAACTTCCCGCGCACCCCTGAAATCCACGTACCCTGACAAATCGCGTGTGGAACTTCCCGCGCACCACTGAAATCCACGTACCCTGACAAATCGCGTGTGGAACTTCCCGTGCACCCCTGAAATCCACGTACACAGCCAAATCGCGTGTGGAACTTCCCGCGCACCCCTGAAATCCACGTACACGGTCAAATCGCGTGTGGTACTTCCCGCGCACCCCTGAAATCCACATACACAGCCAAATCGCGTGTGGAACTTCCCGCGCACCACTGAAATCCACGTACCCTGACAAATCGCTTGTGGAACTTCCCGCGCACCCCTGAAATCCACGTACACGGCGAAATCGCGTGTGGAACTTCCCGCGCACCCCTGAAATCCACGTACACGGCCAAATCGCGTGTGGAACTTCCCGTGCACCCCTGTAATCCACGTACCCTGACAAATCGCGTGTGGAACTTCCCGCAAACCCCTGGAATTCACATGCCCTGCCAATTCGCGTGTGAGACTTCCCGCGCACCCCGGTATACACGCACACATATTTTTTTTCTGCGGGTGTCCGTGTTTGTGGGTACCCCTTTGCACGTCATTTGTCCTGGAGGGCCACAGTATGGGACATTCATCATGGCAGTATATAGGTGCTATTTTTTGGCGCACCTTTTGGCGCACATTTCTTACAGGCGTAGAGACGCTACCGCCTGCTTTCTTGTGGCGGTCGTGTTTGTGCCTGTGCGCTGGTTTGAGCGTGCGCTTTTTTGCCCTATTCTATTCCATGAATATGTGTTGTAGGCGAGCGTGTGGGCGTTCCGCGCACTTGTACCCTGTACTTCCCCCGTGACGCCCACATTTTGGCAAGTTGTTCCCCATTCCGAGTGTTACGCCCCGTGTTCTGCCTACTCTTGTTGCGTGCGCCGCGCTATGTGCGATTTTCGCTGTGGCCTGTGTGATTTTCGCTGTGACCTGGCGCACGCAGTTAGATGGCCTGTGCGCCAACCTGTGCCACGCACTTTTTTATCGCACATCCGATGGTTTTCTCGCGCACGGCCTTCCATGAATCGATGTGCGCTGCTTTTCGTGCGATTTTCGCACTTGCACTGCGATTTTCGCTATTCCACTGCGATTCGCACGTTTTCGGCCACTTGCGCCGCGCTAATTATTCCATGAATCGGCTTGTTAATGTTCATCTTCCAGGCAAACAACATGTGTATTTCATGCTATCACCATTAGAGGGAGCTGTTGCCTTAAGCATACAACAATAAGACTTCAAGTTCATCTTCCAGGTGAACAAAATGTATATTTCAACAATGATAACATGCAATTAAATGCAGAAAAGGCCAAAAACAGGTCGCATGCACAAATAAAAGATATAAAAAATGTATAAACAGAAATTCATTTTATTAAGCACTATTCCCCTAACAAAATACATTACTTCTTTTTTAATTTACATATGTATTATATCATTATTCATTGTAATATTTCTTGGAATGTGTTATTAGATCAATGATATTCTTCATGCACATTTTACCATTTGACTTCAAATTACTTTATTTTATGATCTCATGTCTACTTCAAATCATGCTGCAGGTGAATGGTATTACTGTGACATTTTTCAACATTATATATTTGAGTCCAAACCCTGTAAGTAGAATCCAAGTCAATGAGGAGCAGATACAACCATCGGCTGTATGTTTTATGTTGAACTTTCAAAAGAATCTGTGAGATTTTGTTTGAGGTTACTACTGCTCCGCGTATAAGAAGCAAGATCCTTTACACATTTTCTTTTCTATTAACATAAATTATGTTAAAAGTCACAACATAATTTATTTACACTCTGAACATGTCTATCTTTACGCACATTAGCCTGTGTACACAGGCAGTTCCACTAGTATAACCATGTTTTGCCTTAGTAGATACAATAGAGGGGAAAGAGGGGTGGGATAAGGAATGTGTCACTGCTTGAAAAGATTCTCAAAGGGACTTTTAAGATGTGAAATGATGGGCCATGTCAGGAGATGTATCTTTTTGTTTTTCTTCTGACTCACAGTAGAGAGAATACTATACTGATTCTGAGCGGGATTTATTTTGCAGAATGTTGATGCACAGCTACTGAATTCCTGTTTCCAGGTAGTTTACTGTTTGTATCTTTTGCTTTCCTTTCTGCCAACGTTGAGGGATCTTGTTTTGATTTTGCATCTAGAGATGGGAACTGTGTTGGCACTGTGTGTGGGAGTGCTGGTAGGCATTGATTTGTTAGTTGTGCATGTAGTCTTAAATATAATATGGGCCTACGTTTCACTGGACCTATATTTCATTGAAACGTATAGCACCTTGTTATAGACTTCTCTATGGTGGAGTCAATGAGGGATCCATGATACCTGCAGGGAGGGCATTGTCCGCAGTCTGGAGGGAGAGGACACACACATTGATCATGATGTTGATATCTTCTGGGGCACCTTCTAAGGGTAATATGTCCCATTATGCTTCAGGAGAGATGTACAAGTTTGTGTGGTGGCTAAATATTTTCGAAACTTTGGCTGCATGACCGTCATAGGGCCCAGAGTGCACAGTTTTCAGTTTTCCAAAGGAAATTAAGGTTAATTGTTCAATTTGAAAGCAAAATGTGACACTTGTTTTCATATTTCATTCATCTGTAGAGTATCGATGAGAATACTGTTGTGTAAAGTTAATGTATGTTAATTTGAAAATTGTATTGAATTTCCAATAATAATTACATTGAAACAAGAGAAACCGGTGACATTGCAATGACAATTAAAAATGCTAATACAATACTCAAATTACAAACCCACCCTACACCCTCCAAATATTCCAACCACTGTTTGGCAGAATCACCTGCAGCACCCTTTGGGAACACTACAGGTAATTAGGGCTACACGTGTAAGCACAATTTCACCTTTGGTACAAGCCCGTACTACACAGTAAAGTGGTAGCGATGGCTGAGCAGTCAGACATATCTCAAGAGTTTGTGTGAGCAGTAGAACAAGTTACACAAAGGACCAGCCAATACAGTGATTCAAGTAAACACGTACTCAAGGTTTCTCAGTAAAAGAATATACATTTATTTACTCAATCATTTATAAAACATTACACTAGCACAAGCAGCCAAGCAGCTTAATATCACACACTAATAAACCACCAAAATCCAACCAGTAAGTAACTAAACAAGTTTAGCTCAAAAATGAAGTGTGTGCAAAATGGCACTTTAGATACTTAGAAAAGGAAGGAAAAGTCAAGGTTATAAGAATAGACAGCCCAATTACAATCATAGGCAGGGCAAAGGGTGCAAGTTAAATACAACCAGCATTTTTTTCAATAGGCCTGGGCCAAAGTCAATGGATCAGAGTCTTTTGTATAGGATAGCTCAGTTCTGGTATGTAACGGTTAAGTCTTTGCCACAGATTTTTAAAGGATTTGGCTAGGCGAAATGTTTGACGAATGTTTAGGGAAGGACAAGCCTATGTAGTTGAGGAAAGTTTTGCACACTTTCTCGATGGCCGAAAAGATTTCCGGACCGCGTTTGCACAGTACCTTTTTGTAGCTGAGGCAGTTGTTCCTGGCAGTTGAAAGGAAGCGCCCCCAATTCAGCACGATCCTCCCCGCAATGAGAGACAATAAGGGACTCTCCCGTAGTGGGAATAAGACCAAGACAGAGTGCGGGTGAGCGTAAGTGGGAGTTTATCCAAGGATAAGGCATGCAAAGAACTCTGCAACCTACGAGAGCGCTCTGTCTGACAATAGCAAAGACAGGCGTATTTCTAATACAGAAAACGTCATCAACACCTAAACACTATAGGGGGCACAAGTTAATTGGGATTGGGTATCGTCGACTAACTATAGGTGTTGCTGCAGCATGGTTGGTCTTGGCAAGACGACGTCACTGGTCAGCCTCGTGGGTTGGGTTGGGCCTGGCAGGCCGGCTTGAGGTCATCCGTGCGGTGTTGGTGCGCTGGGGCAGCCTGTGACAATGATGAATACCTTTCCTGTCTTAGTTGCCCTAGGCCATGCACACTGCAGTTATTCAGAAAATGACATTTACGTTCACTAATAAATTGTTCCGTAGCTTATCTTATAAAATAAACGCAACACATGAGGAATGCACCTCGTGAGAGGTCTGGTGGTTGTTGGTTGGGGTGAGATTTACCTGAGTCTTATTGACCGGTATTTTAGGTCGCGGGACGGGGCTCTGGGACCTGGGCCGAGTGATACATGTCTGTCTGCTGCGTTAGAAGTTATTATATAGATGGGTCTCTGTGTCTTGTCCCAATGATGGGGGTCGTCCTTACACGGGGTCAGGATTCTTGGGGGGGTTCGTGGGGATTTATGAGAGGGTGCTGGTAGATCAGTGGGTTCATCCGTGGGTTTATTACCGTGCTGTAAATAACACAGGTGGCGGGCTGTGGCCTTGGTTGCGGCGCCGGGGCCTCTGACTCTCTGAAGTAACGCCAGCTTGGTTGGGGGAGGTGAGGGAGCGCAGCACAAGTCTTAGCTTTTTTATCTGGCAGGCTTGGTGGGGTGGGAGAGGGAATGACCTTGCATATACTCACAAAGGTATTTTCCTCGTGCGTTGCTGATCAGTGAATGCAGAAGTTTTTATACTGTTCTGCCTCATTTTAACGTTATTCAGACACACATATACATATATATATATTTCATTTTCGTTACATTGTGTGCGTATTGTATGTACATTAGACGTTATACGAGGGATATCTAGGTTATGGCCTACAGAGATTGATGCTCGCCGCTTTGGGTGATTCAGAAAACATATATGAGTTCAAGTTTCTACATACTATTGAAAAACACTTTTACAGATAGAGGTTACACGTTTGGTCAACATCTTTCTCCGTGGTTATAGCAGCATTAGTCCAGACCTGGAGGGATATCATATAACGTTACATTTTTATGGTTCGTTCACATTTTAAACAGAGGTAGTTCATTAACACCAATACTTGAACTATTTTCTACCTTCTTCAGATAGTGATGCTTCAGCTTTTTTCCCCGTTGCCCCGGCCTTGCGGTCTGGGTCATACGGGGTGCAATATCACATTGTTACTAATATAATGTTGCCGTGTTGGCATCTCGGGTTTAGCTCATCTCCGACTTTCTCATGGGAACGCGCTCGCAGCGGATCTGCCAGGGCTGCTGAGGCGGCAGAGATGCATGAAAGGCCCTCCAAAGGTGGGGGCCTCGTTACAGTGTGCTGAACTCACACCATGTTTGCTGTGCACGATGGCGTCTAGGCCTAACTTAAGTTTCGGTAAATGCAAAGACAGGGTGCGTGTGGGCAATGTCGTCGGCGGGTGAACCCCCCTCCACCTGGGCCCGGGTGGCATGAGGGTGCTCCCACCGAGCCATGGTCCTCACCTGGGGAGGGAGCTGTAGGTGAGGAGGGCCTCGTGGCCATTCCTCCCCTACATTTCCCCCCTTTCGTTACTTAAAGTAACGAATTTCTTTAGCTCTTCTAATCTTCTACATTCTTGTTCTTCTAACACTGCACCATCCCATGCAGGGGTTCCTTTTATAGGCATCCATGCTCTGCACACCCCCCTTAAGCTCTCACCTCTCCTAGCATACTCGTCTGGTGTACATGTCAAATATATACAGTCGCCGGTCTCTTCCAGATCTACCCAGACCTCCTCATACCATTCCAGTTCTACGTCTCGTGGTTCTTTAATCGTGGTGTGCCATAGCTTATCTACTATGTACTTGTCACGGCACATAGGCACTAACTGGTACCTAGGGGTGTTGTCTGTTCCTGTCTGCACGTGTACTTCTTGTGTTGCTTTAATTGTACCACCGGAGTTGCCCATTGTAACCATCATCATTGCACCGTTAGGGACTGCATTAGCACAACATCGGAGGCCCACCTGGCACAGGCAGAACATCACAAGGATGATCACCACTATTGGTATCAGGAACTTCATTGTCACTCCAAGCCATGAGGGAACCCAGGAGAAGATATTGTCGAACCACGAGCTATCCTCAGCTCCACCTTCCATTTTCATCTTCTCGCCCAGGTTATGTACTGCTTCAATAACGTGGGACAGGGACCCATTTTCTGCGTCTTCAGAAGGTACGAACGTGCAGCACGCACTTCCTATTTTTCGGCAAACACCTCCATCGATAGCTGTCAACAGGTCTAGAACATACCTGTTCTGCATGGTCATTAGTCGCAGAGCTCGTAGTTCCACCTTTATTATGTTGAACCCTTCTTCAGTGTCATTGGCCAACTGGATCAGTTCCCACCGTGTGATCTGGAGCCATTTTGCATTTGCTCTTGCTTGGACACTGGACACTAGTGAAGCAAAGAATGTTTCCACGGAGCTGAACAGGCGATACTTGTCTGGGATCTGTGCCAATAAATCAGATGATGCTTGTGATATGTAGTTCGAGGCTCGCTTGTTTCTTGAGAGCTTTTCTTCCTTCCCCCCGGAGGACAGGACATAAAGGTGCGCTTGTGTAGTTGGAGAAGCTGCATTCTGGTTCAAGCCTCCTTTCATCATGTTACTTCTGTCAATATGGCTTTCTGGAATCACCATTAGTGTCGAGTGCAAGGTGGCCATTGAGCAGCTACCACTCCATGATTGGGGAAGGTGCAGGTACGCCTGGTTTCCGCATACCCAGTAGGTGTCCATTAATGCTGCTGTCCCTTTTTTCATATCCGGGATGGTGAGAGTTTTGTTACAGTTCGTGTTCGTTCCCATTGCCATTTTTCCTTCTCCCTTGAAACATAGTTCGTTTTGTATTTCACTTTGTAGCTTGAAGGGTTTCTCCATCGCTGTTACCCATGTTAGTTTAGGGATGTGTTCTTTCCATATTGGCAAGCACGTTCTTTCCATCCACCGCAACTTGTCCGGTTGGACACCTTTCAGCGCTTCTGCCTTGCACAGCACTTCTTCGTCTTTCCATTTGTTTTCGGAAAACAGTGTCCCTTGTATTGCAAAGAAAGGTTCTTTAAGGCAGATCACTCCAGACGCTTGCGAATAGCACGTTTTGTTGTTCTGTACCATTCTGAAAGAGACATCGTGTGCTTGGAAAGTGTTCTTTATTCTACACAGCGTGAGATGAAGGAGACATTGGGCATCCACAATGGGCAATTCTCGTGGCAACAATACTTTAGGTGTGCCTGATGCATGGGGGATAAGTGAGCAGACATAACAGCTCTCATTGGTTGTTTGTTTAGCTGTTGTGCTCATATCTGCATACCATTTATTTGCTTGGTGAGGGTGTCGTGGGTCTTCCATTTTGTCTAACCCTAGCCCATAATACTCATCATACCCTTTTCCACCAGTCTCTCTTCTCCGCCTACTTTTCTCCCTTCTTCTGTACCTTCTCGTTATAGGAGGTGAAGAACCAGGCCCCCCTTCCTCCCTCCCACCCCCCTTTTCTAATTCTTCATATAGGGGCGTGTGTTCTGCCATCATAATCACTTTTCCATCCTCATTAATAAACAAGAGATCGTTGTTTGAAATTGGGGCGGGAGGGATCGTGTGGTTGTTGTATGTTCCAGGTTGGGACATTGTGTCATTATCTACATTTTTGGTTCTCCATTGTGAGAGGACAGCAGTGGGTGGTGTAGTATAGTATCCCCACACAAAGTGTGCTCCATCCCAGATCAAGAAATCACCTTCTTTGATACCTACAGTCGGAATTGTTTTCGTTCCAGGAGCAAGGGTGGTGTTGTTCCCCCCTCCCCCCTCGTTCATCTCGGTAGAGATGAACGCTATAATCCAGTGTAACACCAGACAAAACATTGAGATGAAGAACACGATAGCACACATTGATAAACCACATTCAAATGAATATGTTAATCTAGCCACTAACATTTCTCTAAATCTAACATATCTATTAGTTGCAGGCTGCCCATTCGATGCCATGATAAATCCTGTTTGAGACACAAAAGTTCATTAAATACAAACATGTAAGCATTTCCACATTGTAACGTTTCGGTGATAAAATATAGGGTTGGGTGAGGAAGGGGGTTTGTTGACAGACAAGGTAGCTTTCAGTCAATATTATTTGTAACTTACTATATATATATATAAATAATAAAAAAAACATGACATTTCTAAAAACAACAATAATAAAAAACATCTTAAATAGTACAGGAAGGGGAAAAAAAAAAAGAACCCCACGCAAAACTTTCAAAAATTGTAAAAAGAAAATTTACATATACATGTGTACATGTTTTAGTCCAGGACATTTGTTGCGCGCTAATTGTGTTCACTGTTCATCTCATGAAGCACACGAAATTCAAATCATTCATTCCGCACAACTTCATCGTCCGCTGTTGCCTGTGCCTCATCCTGCACCTCACTCTCCGCAGCGCTGTAAGCTTTACGTACATCTGTCAAATGCACCCAATATCGCAGGCCCTTAACCTTTACTGCTGTAGGCGTGCAAAACACTACCTCATAGGGGCCATGGAAGCGTGGTGCGTTCCACCTCCGCACAAAACTTCTAACATATATAAGGTCCCCAGGCATTAGCTGTAGTGGTTTTTCAGGCAAACCGTTTGGTTCAGTCGCGTTCCCCTCCTCTCTTGTCGAGGGGGGGGCTAGTTGCTTTGAAATTACGCGCGCTGCCCTTGTCAATTTTCGCAGGTATTCTGTGAACTCCTCCCCCAATATGGCTGCGCTTCTGTGTGCATCAGAACGCTCACGGAGAGGCGAATGCGCTGTGTGCATTCTTCTTCCCGTGACGATCTCGTGCGGGGACAAATGGTGATCCTTACTTGGCTGGTTTCGTAGCTCAAACAAGGCCAAAGGCAGGCAGTACATCCAAGTCTTTTTAAGGGAAAAACAAAGTTTTGATAATCTGCTTTTTAACAGGCCGTTTATCTTTTCTACGACGCCATTACTTTGAGGATGATAAATCGAACATAATTTGTGCTTTATTCCCAATAATGTAGTCACTTCTTTAAAGAGTTCATTAACAAAATGCGTCCCGTTATCTGAGCGAATAACGTCGCAAATTCCCCAGCGCGGAAACACTTCCCGCACTAGGAACTTCGCGGCGCCCTTCGCGTCAGGGCGGGCACAAGGGCCTGCCTCCACCCACCTCGAAAATGGACATACAACCACAATCATGTATCGAGCCCCGTTACACCTTTCTCCCATGTCTACATAATCAATGTGGAGCTCTCTGAATGGGCCACTTGGTTTTGGTATCGTACCCCTTAGTGTACGCAATGTCATACCTGAGTTGTAAATTTGACATGTCGTGCATTCTAGAGCTAACCTTGTGACATGTTCCTGGAGGCAAGGTGTAAACCAATCTTCTTGTATCTCTGCCATTATGTGTTTCTTTGTGTTGTGTGCAGGAAAGTGTAGTTGTTGAAATGCTATTTCTAACAGCGTGATTGGCATTACCACTTTTCCTGAACTCTCTTGTCGCCACAATAAATCAGTCGGTGATTTGCTGCATCCTCTCTTAGTCCACAGCAATTTTTCCTCTGCACTAGCTCCCTCTTGCAGCTCTATTATCTCCTGTGTGGACATCATGTTGTATCCTGTGGGGACTTCTTGGCTTGCTGTGTGGTGCAACATGTACTCTCCTATTTCACCTTTTTGTAGATATGAAGCTGCTTTGGCAGCGGCGTCTGCTGCCGCGTTCCCCAAAGATACAAAATCTGTATTGGTGGTATGAGCTTGACATTTTACGATGGCCACTGCCGTGGGGTCTTGCAGGGCCTCAATCAGCTCTTTCAATAATTCTGCATGCTGGACTGGCGTTCCGTCTGCTCGTCGGAACCCTCTCCGCCCCCACCGGGCCAACCCACCGTGAACTGTTGTTGTCATGTATGCTGAGTCTGTATATATGGTCACTGCGCACCCCTTGGCGGCATGCAATGCTTCTATTAGCGCTATTAGTTCTGCTGCTTGCGCTGAATAGTGTGATGGGAGGCGGTGTTGTACTAGTATCTCATATTCATCTTCCTCTAATCGTACCACTGCCATACCCACATGCTTTTCTCCTGTCTCCATGTCTATTGATGCTGACCCGTCCACAAAATACACCTCACCCTCGGTCAGGGCATTTTCAAAAATCACTTGATCCTTACTTTCGTCACCTATGTACGTGGCGCAGTTGTGGTTGTGCATGTCCTCTATGGTGCATGCCTCTGTGATGAATGTGGCTGGGTTCACTGTTTTACATCTTACTATATGGATGTTAGCGCTGGACAGTATTATCTCATATGCTGTGGCGCGTTGTGTTGTCAATGTGCTCTTTGTTCGCTCTAATATTGCAAAAAGTGAGTGTTCCACGAACAGTGTCACCGGGCAGCCCATTACTATCGTGGCACTTTTTTCAATTGCGAACGCGGCTGCAGCTAGGGATTGCTCGCACGCGAAATGACCTTGCATTACTGCGTCTAGGGTGCCGCTATAGTAAGCGAGTGGTTTGTGCCCTAAAGATGTTTTCTGTGTCAGTACTGCTGTCATCAATGTTCCTTTGCAGTGTGAAAATAAGAAGAATTCGCGCCCATAATCTGGGTTTGCTAGTACTGGAGCGCTTGATATCAGCTCTTTTAGTGAGTTAAATGCTGTGTTCATCACCTCTGTCCATTCTATGTGTTTGTGTTCCTGTTGTGCTTCTTTCAGTGCCTGTAGCAAGGGCCTTGTGTACGCTGCATAGTCCAATATCCATGCTCGGCAATAGTTACACATACCCAGAAATTTCTGCATCTCTTTTACTGTTTTGGGCTCCCCAATTGTTCTAATCGCCTGTGCCCTGTCTGGTATAATTCGCTTGCCATCCTTTGATATCAACTGACCCAAGTATAGGACCTCCGTCAGACAGTATTGTAACTTCCCCTTGTCCACCTTGTACCCCTTATTTGCCAATAATGTCAATAGTATTATCGAGTCCTGTCTGCATTCTTCCTCAGCCTGTGCACAAACCAATAAATCATCAACGTACTGAATCACTGTGCTTTCTACAGACAAATTCCCCAGATCTTCATGTAGTACCCTGTTAAATATGCTTGGGCTTTCGCAATATCCTTGTGGTAGTCTGCAGTGTTCGAACCTCCTTCCTCCCAATGTAAATGCTGTCAAGTACCTGCTCTCTTCTGCCAAGGGAATCGAAAAGAATGCATTTTTTAAGTCAATTACTGTGAAGTGTGATGCTATTTTTGGAATGTTGCACAGTATTGTCGCCGGGTTCGGGACTAAAGGGAACTCCTTCATTACCACATCGTTCAATGGGCGTAAATCTTGTATCATCCTCCATGAACCCCCCTTCGCTTTTTTGATTGGGTAAATGCATGTGTTGCATGGGGAGTTTGAGGGCACTATTATACCCTGTGCTAGCAGTGCTTCTATTGTCTCTCTGATCCCTTCTTCTGCTTCTCGCGACAGTGGATATTGTTTCACCCGGGGCAGTATTGCTCCTTGTTTTACTTTTATCACCACAGGCTGAACTTCATGTAGCAACCCTACATCGTGGGGGCCATTAGTCCATAAGTTAGCGGGTACTGAACTCATGTCTTCATCAAAAAATGTATGCGGTGCTCCTACTACCGCCATTAGTTCAACTTTAGTTTGTCTGGCTGTAACTACGATGTCGCAGGGCATTGCCAGTTCCATCACTACTTCACCATCTCCCTCAGTGTCAGAAAATAGCTCCTCGTCCGAGAGCTCCCTCAGGGGGATATTTGCATTTGTACACAATACTGTCCGCCACTCACACCCTTCCATGTCAATACCAATCACGCATATTCTGTTTGCTGATACATGTATTTCATGCAAATCCAATGATAGTACTTCCCCAAGAGCAGTGTCAGGGCTTGCTATGGGACGAAAAAGGAATTCTGCTGGTATTCTCCACTCCACCCTTTTTAGTTCTGGTACTATGAGAGCCAATGTTCTCATGCCTTCAACAAACATCTCCTCATTTCTTGGTACCCCTCTGATCTCTTTTATTGTTGTGTGGCCGTGTATTACTGCTAATATACGGAGGGGGCATATGCCTGGCGTTGAACATACGATGCCGCTCCCTGTGAATGATATGGTCATGTTTAGTTTGCTCAAGAGATCTCTCCCCAGTAAGTTGATGGGAGAGTTTTCATAGTACAGTAAGGGTGCTTTCACTGTTTTACCCCCCACTGTCACATCCAATACCTCTGTGTAAGGAACTTCAATTACAGCCCCAGAGAACCCCTGCGTCTCTAACGTTCTATTAGATAACGGGAACCGGCCCTCTCTAATGCATGATTTCTCCGCTCCCGAATCCACCATGAATATGAATTGCTTGTCTCCTATCTGCGCTCCTATCAATGGTTCCTCTGATGCATTGTGGGTCGTAGACAGTACTGGACACGCAAGTGCTCTCTGTGGGCTGTCCTATGCGGGGTGTCTCATTGCCCCCCCTTGATCGAAAATATTCCCCGAAACTACTGACACTCCACTGTAAGGTGCGGGGGCTGGTGCCCCATTAGCTCCTGTGGCGAAAGTATTACCAGGCGTGTAGTGCACATTGTCATTATTCTGTGGGCTGGTTTGTGTTCGGTATTGATGTCCGTGTAGTTGTGCGTTACTCCTTTGTACTACATTGTCTGGTTGCTGGTATTGTCCCATGGGGAGGCCGTAGGGGCTTCCTGGATGGGGGTGTCCGTACTGTTCTATCTCTTGGAAACCGTTGTTTTGTCTGCTCCTACATTCCCTTGAGTAATGCCCCCATCTCCCACAATTCCAACAGCTCCCCTGTGGACCTCTGGGACCCTGCCACCCATTTCCTCCCATTCCTCCATACCCTTGTCCTCCTCTTCGCCCCCTGTACCCACCTCTTCCTCCTCTTGGGGCCCACTCTTGCCACGTTGGACCTCCGTTCTGCTCCTGCTCTGTCCACTGTCGTTGCCCTTGTCCTGCCCAATTCGCTGCTATTCTTCCTTGTATTGCTATTTGCCCCTCCTCTCCTTCCTCTCCCTCCCGTATGAGTGGGAGTCCCGCTACCGCTGCTGCGACCTTCACCAATTTTGATTGCACCAACTTCGCCTCGTCCGCCAACCTTTTCTGTGCTATTTCCCTCTCTCTTTCTTTGATCCTTTTACAATGGTGTACTATTATGCTTTGGATCTCCGGCCAGCCTTTTGCCTCAACACCTGCTATTTTATCTAGTGCCTTTTGCACTTCCTTTGGGAGCCCTCTTTTAATGATGAAGTAAAATAGAGACGTGGATTGGTGCCAGGGCGTACCCGTTTCCGCTCTCCACATCTCCTGCACCCGGAGAATGTAATCCATAGCGTCCTCCCCATCATTCATGGTACATTGCATTACTGACTGCAGATCAGGGGTATCTGGGAAAGCTTCCCGCAGTGCGTCCCACACCCTTGCTCGCACGGTGTTAAAAGAAGCCCCATCATGGCGATCACACTCCAAAGTTACAGCTGGAAAACCCGCTTTAGCCCACACTCTGTCTGCCTGATCCCCTACTGAGGACACTAGTAGGCTTTTCACATCGCCTACTGCCAGCGGTATACCCGCGGTATGTTTTTCAAATGCATATATCCACTTGCTTGCCCCTCCTGACAGCTGTGGTAGTAATTTCATTAAGTTAGCCTTGTCCATCTGAGCCCACGGTATATAGTTCGGCCTCCCACCTCCCCTGTGGAGTAATGGTAGTTGTAATTTCCCTTTTGCCGTTGCAGCTTCCTTTTCCTTGGTCACTGCTGACTCTAATGACGCCATCTTCCCCACCCTATTTCTTAGTCGTCCTATCCATTCATCCTCTATAGTCCCCAGTGAACATGCCCCATCTAGCTCCTCGCCTTCTCCGCCTACTGCCATGCTCAATCTATCACTCTCATCCCCCCCTCCTCTGACATCACATAACAAATCCTCTCTGATCCCTCTCTCTCTCGAGACATCACCAATGCTTCCTTCTGCTGTCCCTACTTCTATTATCCTGGTCGGTTCTTCCTCAATTCTGAACAGTATTTCCCCCTTTTTCCATCCTTCCTCAATTTGTCTACTTTCGCTCGACGCTCTAGACGTGCGTCCAGATTGTGTGGGGGCGCACGCTGTGCGTTCACATATGTCTTTTATTCTTGAGAGCTCATCTCGTGCCACTGTAAGCCTCGACTCTAAGTCACTCGTTAACTTCTCTATGTCCACTCTCTGTGTGCCTCCCTGGGTGTGCTCTCTAGTGTTTTCGTATGGTGGGGGTGCAGTTGGTCTTTGTGGCGTGCTGGTTGAAGGGGGAGGCACATAAATCGGGTCGCTATATCCTGTTGCAGGGGCTGGTTTAGGTAATATTGGGTACAACATAACCACTTCCGCAGGCTGTTCTGTACTTAACTGTTCCTTTTCCTCTCGCGGGATCATTAGTGGATTGTCTGTGGTGGAGGGTAAATCAATATTTGGTGCTGGGGCTTTGGGTGGGGGTACTTCCTCAAACAATCTCCAGAGATCTAATATCTCCTTCCTAGTCTGCCATTTTTTCCCCTTATACTTGAGGCGAATACAGGTACATACCATATCGAGAACGCTTTTGTCAAAAGACCCTCCTTCTGGCCAAATCTGGGGCAACCCCTCCCCTTTCAATTCTGTTAACCATTGATCATGATATTTATTTATGCGTTCAGCATATCCCGGCAAGCTCTTACAAATGTGTGACAAGGGAGTTTCAGCCCCCATCCTCTAAATCGTCAGCGCTACCGCGTTCGCCTTCGTAACTTTTAAATAGGTGTAAATATGCGTACGTATACCTTTATGGCACAGACAAGAGCGGACCTCTCAAAATCGTCACCCACTGTAATTCAGTGCACAAATCTCTTCTCACTCACCATATCTCATCTCTTTCTCATTCTCAGGCACACTTATGTGATTTCACTAGCAATCGATCTAGTACTGGTTATGTCCACACTCTTTGGCACCACCTCACGGCCACCTGTTCGTCTCTAACACTCGTACGGTGCGCGCACCCTTCACAATGCTTTCCACTCACACTCTTTGTCTTTCTCCTCCCTTTCCTCCCTAGCCAGCTGTCCCTGTTTCCCTACTAAGGTTACTGTGTTCACGTCTGTACGTGCCACTACTGAGTCCCCACTTTTTAAGATGTTCTAACTACTTCATACCCTTCTCATTTTCACCCCCTACCCCGTGGAAATGGAAAAAAAAAGAAATAGAGAGAGAGAGAGCACAATCACTAAAAAATATTCCCGGTGTCTCCTTTTGCTAGACACCAATAACTTATTTCTCACTTCTTCATATATTCCCAGTACTAATTTAGATAGTACTATGCGGCGCCGCCTTCCACCCCCTCTCGGAGCTAGGTTTCCGTCACTTCTACCACGTCACTTATTTCTTACTCCTAATGGCCATATGCAAAAGAAAGAATAAAGAAAATTTCAAGACCCGTCTGTAGTAGACCCCCGATATTCTTCTCCTCTACCTGTCCCCGTTCTGTTATTCCCAATTCCCTTTCTTTTCCCCTTGACGATCACTCGCACTCGGTACTCACGTGCCCGTCTTGAACCGATACTCTCCGAAACTGGGTCCGTCCAGGCGGCGTCACCGGTAACTCAACGGTCAGCCCCTGGCTCCGGCGAGCGGCACTCAAAGGGGATTTTTTTCCAATCGGGATCCCGTACCCTTTCTCATTGAGTGCGCACTTCTTATTGTGCCGGTCGCCGTTGGCGGGCGGCCTCCCGGAGACGGCTCACCGTGCGTATCCCTTCTCGACCGGAGATTCTCGTGCCACAAGGGGGTCGTTTAAGAAGGAGTTAGGAAAAATAGTTTGGAGATATCACGCTATCGGGGTCACCACTGAAAGGAAGCGCCCCCAATTCAGCACGATCCTCCCCGCAATGAGAGACAATAAGGGACTCTCCCGTAGTGGGAATAAGACCAAGACAGAGTGCGGGTGAGCGTAAGTGGGAGTTTATCCAAGGATAAGGCATGCAAAGAACTCTGCAACCTACGAGAGCGCTCTGTCTGACAATAGCAAAGACAGGCGTATTTCTAATACAGAAAACGTCATCAACACCTAAACACTATAGGGGGCACAAGTTAATTGGGATTGGGTATCGTCGACTAACTATAGGTGTTGCTGCAGCATGGTTGGTCTTGGCAAGACGACGTCACTGGTCAGCCTCGTGGGTTGGGTTGGGCCTGGCAGGCCGGCTTGAGGTCATCCGTGCGGTGTTGGTGCGCTGGGGCAGCCTGTGACAATGATGAATACCTTTCCTGTCTTAGTTGCCCTAGGCCATGCACACTGCAGTTATTCAGAAAATGACATTTACGTTCACTAATAAATTGTTCCGTAGCTTATCTTATAAAATAAACGCAACACATGAGGAATGCACCTCGTGAGAGGTCTGGTGGTTGTTGGTTGGGGTGAGATTTACCTGAGTCTTATTGACCGGTATTTTAGGTCGCGGGACGGGGCTCTGGGACCTGGGCCGAGTGATACATGTCTGTCTGCTGCGTTAGAAGTTATTATATAGATGGGTCTCTGTGTCTTGTCCCAATGATGGGGGTCGTCCTTACACGGGGTCAGGATTCTTGGGGGGGTTCGTGGGGATTTATGAGAGGGTGCTGGTAGATCAGTGGGTTCATCCGTGGGTTTATTACCGTGCTGTAAATAACACAGGTGGCGGGCTGTGGCCTTGGTTGCGGCGCCGGGGCCTCTGACTCTCTGAAGTAACGCCAGCTTGGTTGGGGGAGGTGAGGGAGCGCAGCACAAGTCTTAGCTTTTTTATCTGGCAGGCTTGGTGGGGTGGGAGAGGGAATGACCTTGCATATACTCACAAAGGTATTTTCCTCGTGCGTTGCTGATCAGTGAATGCAGAAGTTTTTATACTGTTCTGCCTCATTTTAACGTTATTCAGACACACATATACATATATATATATTTCATTTTCGTTACATTGTGTGCGTATTGTATGTACATTAGACGTTATACGAGGGATATCTAGGTTATGGCCTACAGAGATTGATGCTCGCCGCTTTGGGTGATTCAGAAAACATATATGAGTTCAAGTTTCTACATACTATTGAAAAACACTTTTACAGATAGAGGTTACACGTTTGGTCAACATCTTTCTCCGTGGTTATAGCAGCATTAGTCCAGACCTGGAGGGATATCATATAACGTTACATTTTTATGGTTCGTTCACATTTTAAACAGAGGTAGTTCATTAACACCAATACTTGAACTATTTTCTACCTTCTTCAGATAGTGATGCTTCAGCTTTTTTCCCCGTTGCCCCGGCCTTGCGGTCTGGGTCATACGGGGTGCAATATCACATTGTTACTAATATAATGTTGCCGTGTTGGCATCTCGGGTTTAGCTCATCTCCGACTTTCTCATGGGAACGCGCTCGCAGCGGATCTGCCAGGGCTGCTGAGGCGGCAGAGATGCATGAAAGGCCCTCCAAAGGTGGGGGCCTCGTTACAGTGTGCTGAACTCACACCATGTTTGCTGTGCACGATGGCGTCTAGGCCTAACTTAAGTTTCGGTAAATGCAAAGACAGGGTGCGTGTGGGCAATGTCGTCGGCGGGTGAACCCCCCTCCACCTGGGCCCGGGTGGCATGAGGGTGCTCCCACCGAGCCATGGTCCTCACCTGGGGAGGGAGCTGTAGGTGAGGAGGGCCTCGTGGCCATTCCTCCCCTACACAGTTCAAGCAGATCTCGCTGTACCTGTGCTTCAGTAATGGGGACAAGAAGGAGGGCGTCGGGAGCTTCCTGCACTGCCCAGGGAAGAGGCCAAAAGCTGTAGCAAGACATCTGTTTAAGGTGTGAGTGCTTTAAAGTCCCCCTGGTTTCCTTCCCTCTGGCTATTTGCTTTTCAATAGCACTCTGCTGAAAATTCTCTGTCGTCGGAGTTTCAGGCAATTCGGACCTGCAGCAGGGCTTCACCAGTCGTCCAGGAGTGACAGCAGTCCTCTTCCTTCCTCTCCTTTTGAGTTCTTTCGTTCTATCAGCACACAGTTGGTGAGCTGCACAGGCTCTCACAACCCTGTGTTTTGAAAATATTGGGACAGGTAAAGGACGCTCTGCTGCACCATGTGTCGAAACCCATCGCCCTACCCCGTACACTTGCAGAGTTCATTGCAACCAAGTTGGCCTTCCATGCCACTGAAGCCATGCCAAATTCCATAGGTGCATTAGACTGCACCCACATAGAGCTGACAGTACCACGTGCAATAGAGATGGTGTACTGCAATAGGAAACAGTACCACTCACAGAATGTACTGATGGTATGTGATGCCGCACTGGTGATTACACATTGCTGAGCACGTTTTCTAGGGTCAACACATGACTCAATGGTCCTGCGGAATTCCACATTGCCACGCTACATGGAACGCTACGCTGGACAAAGCACATGGCTAATGGGTGAGTACACCTGCCAATGCATAGGCCCTGTGGAAGTGTGTTGAATGCCCAGGCCAATGACCTGTGTAAGTGGGCTGCTACAACTGCACATGCATCACCCCCTTGCCCATGTAATGGATGGTCAGCATAACCCACACATCACATATCTACACATGACAGGTTGCCACAGTACACACCCTGCCTAAGGAGACATACTACCAATGCTATCAACAGGCCATACAAGTTGATCCACTCAATCCAGCCACCACACTTAGGACCACTTCCCCCCCAATGCACATGACGGTTGCACATGAGACATCCTGCAACAGCCAAATCATCACAGGCCATGGATTGACTCCCCCATGTGTGCTCGTCATTGCACAGTGCCATACTTACCAACCACTATCGTGTATAAGGTCCACTTCATATGCACAGCAAGTAATAGTGCAATGTCAAAATGCTACAACAATTACGCATGGATGGCAATCACCTGCCCTTCCGACCACCGCTAGGCCCATATGGATGAATGTATGATGACACCATGTTGCACTGTATCAGATCAAGAGATGAACCACAAACACTGACATGTCCCATACATTTACATCCCATGTAGGTGATGCTGTATATACACTCACGCCATGGCTGATGACACCTGTATGGAGGCCAAGGAACAGGCATGAGAAGGCGTACAACAGGGCACACGTCCGCACACATGGCAGATTGAGAGGACATTTGGCCTACTGAAGGCCAGGTTCCGCTGCTTAAGCAGATCTGGAGGATCACTGCTCTACAACCCAGTGAAGACGGGTACAATTGTGCTTGTGTGTGCCATGCTGCACAATATGTACTTGCGCAGGACCATTCCGCTGCCCCCAGACGCAGAAGATGAAGATGGGGATGGGGTTGGAGATGGGGATGGGGATGGGGTGGCTCCACAACCTCCCAGGGGTGCGCAAGATGGCCAACAAGCACGGGATACACTCATTTGCATCTACTTTGAGAGACTGCACATTGACAGCAAAGCATGGATATGACGTTGCCGGTGAATACATGATTTTTGTCTGCTAATGAAATGACAGATGTCCACTCATTATGGTAGTTTTCAAAGGTGTTGTATTATCAATTAACCAGGGAAGAAAGTGCATTGGGTAGGGAAGCTGTACACCCGTGCCCACCCACCACCCAAACCACCCAAACGTTCCCACCCCCAACCAGGACCCTAACAACTAATCCCCTAATGGGCAACCCCCACCACCCCCACCACCCAAACGTTCCCACCACCGCCAGCACCCAAACATTCCCACCCCCCTAGACCCATGGTGTCCCAAAATGTCATGTTGACTGGCATCCCCACATGCCATTATTTGCGGGGGCGCTTATGCGCAGGCGTGTCCTTGCTGGCGGGTCCAGTCAACCGACTTGAATGCCTCTGCGGGCAGCCAGTGGCAGAGCTGGATGGGGTGGTGCTGGCTGAGGTGACTGTCGGTGTAACTATGGGCAAGCATCCTTGAAACACCTGCTGGGCTACCAACATTGACTCGGCAATGCTGGATTGCACACTTTTCCCTTCCCTGACTTGGCGTGCCAGGGTGAGAATTGTGGCCGCAAATTGTCCAATCGACCTGGTGAGCCGACGCACTGATGTACCATTGCTCTCCCGCTGCAGCCTGGCCTCCTCCGCTGATGCATGGCCTCCTCACGCTGCCTCCTATCCTCCTCCAGCTGTCATTCCACCAGCTGCATCAGGGTGGCCTGTTGTTGCTCGATGTGCTGCAATCGTGTACAGAGCTCGGCCATGGATGGAGTTGGGGAGCGCACGGTACTGTGCAGTTCTTGGGGGCTGAACTGTAGGCCATGGATGGGTGACAGCCCATCCATGTTGTCCCCCTCACCCTGTTTTACTGCTTCGGCCTGCATGGCCGGGGCACTCCCATCACTTGATGCAGCCTCCTCAGCTGTGCATATGGGCTGCAAATCATCATCCGGGGCCAGGGTGGGTGCCTGCATGGGGATGGTGGCATCTGCTGGTGTGCCTGCTGCAGCCGGTGTGCCTGATGTTGCCGGTGTGCCTGCTGCAGCCGGTGTGCCTGATGTTGCCGGTGTGCCTGATGCTGCTGGTGCCTGTGTGCCAGAGCAGCTTGCATCATCCTCCTGGACAGGGCTGCTGCGTTGTGCACCTGCAGGTGGCCGCTGTGTTGCCTCTTGTGCATCGTTGCTGTCACTTGTCATGACTGTGGGGATACAGAGGGCATGCGGTTAGTTGTGTGATGTTAAGAAATGTGTCCATCACATGCATCAAACATCACAATCCATGTCCACTTGCAATTACACACTTTTTTACTTTTGATGCACACAGGTGTGTGTCTCTGCTTCCAGTCAGGCACGAACTGTGAGAATTTCAAGGGATCATGCTTTGGGGATGTGGTACTCGTCGTCTGGCCAGTCAGTGGGTCCATTGGGTCACTCCTGACCTGTTTGGGGGGAAGGGGCATTGGGAGTGGGTCCATTGGGTCACTCCTGCCCTGTTTGAGGGGGGGGGGGCGCATTGGGAGTGGGTCTATTGGGTCACTCCCATTCACACTTATGGCTTTGTACTCTGTGTACTTACCAGCATCTGCAGGTGGGCTCACTCCTGCCTCTGCCTCTCCTATGCCGTAGATGCCTTCGAGGTGCATGACACTGCTGCAGCGCTCCTCCCACGATTGCAACTTGAGAGGGATGCAGGGCCTCCACCAGTGCCAGTGCTGTGTTGGCAGTGTGCTGTGATGAGGTTGCGCACCTGGAGCCTGAGGTCAACCCACCTCTTGTGGCACTCCTTCATAGAGTGTGTGTTCACACCAACCGCTGTGCACTTGCGTGCTGCCTCCGCCCACACATCCTTGCGGCGTTGCTGAGTAGAGCGCCGCTGATCTGCGCTAAAGAGCATTTCAGCATGCTCAACAATGTGCTCCACCAGTACTGTGAGCTCAGCCTCACCGAAGCGCTGCTTTTTCTGTCTGCGTGCTGGTATTCTGGATGTCATGATGCTGTTAGATGAGTTGTCAGTCTCAGGGAGGTGATATGACCTGTGGTGTCTGAGGATGGCAGTGGATTGGATTGTGCTTTATATAATGGCCGCCTCTCTATTTCCGTTTTTTTTAACATGGCCATGGCATTTCCGCTTCCGGTGTTTCCGTGTTGGCGGGGGCAGACACGGGTCTAGTGCCATTTTCTGTGGCGCTAAATCCGTGCGCGTGTTTACGTGATGGCAGTGACTTCATTTCCGCCTTGGTGTGTTGCGCGCGACCCACGTGCCGTAATCGGCCCTTCTTTCGGCAACCTTGCATTCTAGCACGGCGGACTCGTAATGAGGCCCATGTCTAGATCTCGAATGGAACAATTGGGTTAGGCAAAGTTCACCTTAGTGGGCCTCATCACGACTTTGGTGGTAACCCTTAAATCTGGCGGTAGCTCTATTACCGCCGGATTTAAGGGTCCGCCAAATCAGGACTTGGGCGGATTTCGCCCCAGCTCTGAGCTGGGAGGAAATCCGCTGAAAATTCACGCTATTACCGCCGGCGGGAAATCCGCCGGCGGTAAGAGCGCGAATTTTCCCCATTGAGCCCAATGGAGAATGGGGCATTCCCGAATGGGCTCAATGTGGAATGGGGATTTACTTTACCGCCGAACTTGTGATCCGGTGCTATTAGCACCAGGGAGTTCGGCGGTAGGGCTAATACCGCCGGCGGTAATACCGCCGGCGTTACCGCCCAAGTCGTGATGAGGCCCAGTGTTTTAATGTCTGCCCAGTACTGTATGTCTGGAAAACCACACAATTGGACATAAACATAGACAACAATTCCTGAATATTGGGCACATACCAATCTTCTTCAATATCAGCAGCAATATGCTGTTTGGACAAGTGGGTGGGTTAGTTGAGCTGAACAATTGCCACTAAAGCCAAATCCTGGGGCATCACCACCTCTCATGTACTACTTTGTCTCCAGACCAAATAATAATAATAATAATAATAATAATAATAAGAATAATAATTATTATAATTATTATTATTATTATTATTATAATTTGGCATTTTTATAGCGCTATGAACCCTCGGGCATCTGAGTGCTGCTTATTATTACCCACGATGTGTGGTGCTCATTTATCGACCTCGGAAGGATGAAAGGCTGAGATTGGCACTGCCGGGATTCAAACCTGCATCAGCAGGTGTCATGATGCCTACCCCCGGGGAACCAGACCAGGTCCAGAAACCCCGGAAGCAGGCATCAAGTTGTTTTGAGCAAGCCCAAAAGCCCCTGCTAGGGGCTGTTTGGGTGCAGTCCTGGCGCCTATGGCACAAGGCTCATATGGCGAGTCAGTCCTGGCGCCATAGGCTCCAGGCTCATAGAGTAGAATTTACCTAATGCAGACCATGCTGCAAGCTTACCTGGTGCAGACCATGCTGCAGAGCTCCAAGCCAAATGAGGCTTGGAAGGGACTATTTTACCTAGGGACCATTTTTTTACTCGGGTGGGCCTAGGGAAGAACACTTACCTGGGACTACTTTGGAGGCTATTTAAACCACACCCAAAGAGCAGCACACGCTTCGCGTTATTCTGCATCCAGCAGCGTAACGCTCACTGTGTCTGCAAGCCTGCATCCAGTCTTCTGTCACGCCCGCCTCGAGTCTGCAGCTCCTAGAAAAAGGGAGAAACAGAAGGAGAAAAGGTTAGAATAGGAGCAAACCTTCGATCCTTACCTGAATTCCGGATCCACCGCACCTTCGAGCTGGAAGAAAGAAGCATTTACGCGCGCCGCCTCGCCTGCTGCAGCGCCGCGCTGAACTCACCGACCTTCGCAGCATCCTCACGATCCACCGCATCCTTCTGCACGTTTCCCGCTGCATTCTGGAACCTAAGGGGAACACAAGAACAGCAAACGTGAGCCAAGGAAATAAACAGAGGCAATAGTAACTATCCCCATAGACTTACCTGATTACCGCCGAGAGTACTATTCCTCTTCACGGGTCGGCGCAGTCTCCATTGCATCCTCGCCACACCCCGGCCCCTAAGGGGAACAAAAGCACGACAAGGTGAGACAACAGGACAAATAAGGGGAACTCTTCTCACCGCAATAGACTTACCTAATTTTACTACCGGAGGCATAATTCCCCGAACTTCATATTTTCTCGCCACACCTGAATAAGGGAACAAGCAGCTTACATTCTGGCCTTATTTTCTTGAACTGTGTAGGATAAGCCAAATCCTTACCTGAACTTCGTCAGCTACCACGAGGAACTCTTTGCTGGGGTCAAGCTGCGAACTGCAAGGAATCGGACAAGAGTGAAAGTCAGACATGTGAACTCTTACGAACTACATATTTTTCGGAGTCAGTATTGTTCTGGAACTCACCAATTCATTCGAGCCAGTGAAGCAACTGGTTATCAACGCGCCCCTGTGCTCAATGCAGGATGGAGAGCTCATCTTTTCAAACCATCAGTTGGGACTAAGAGGGGACATCAAAGGTGATCTGTGGGGAGAACAGCAGGGGTGGGGGGAATTTACGCTCAACTCCACGGGTGGTTAATTCCCTTTCTCCATTTGCAGAAGATTAATCCTACGCGTCAAGCAAACGAAGCTAGGTGGGCCAGTTCAGTCCGTCATCTCGGCCCTACGCGTCACATTGGTGGAGACCGCAGCTGTCCAGTTCAGATCGACGCCTCTGTGGGAGCCAGGTGAGCGTAACAGAATGCAAAGCCTACCCACAAATTCCCACCCGGGCGTTATGGATACCTCAGAGACTGACCAGTTGGCCCAATTACTAGGGGAACTGAGGGCTGAAGTGCATTCAGCCCGTCAAGAAACTAATGCTCTTAGGAGAGAATTGATTTTGTCAAAGGAGCGAACTGATGACCTTGCTAGGCAACTATTGCAAAGCCAGGCTGGACAAGCACCCGTACCTGGTTCCGGGGGTAATCCAGCTCCTGTGTTATCAAGTAACCCTGTGCAAATAAACCTACCAGGTAATATTCCATTAGCTCCACCCGAACGCTTTGCTGGAGATCCCAAAAGATTTGCTGTGTTTATGAACCAATGCCGCTTGCACTTTTTAAGCAGTCCTGGAGCCTTCCCAAACGACCAAGCCAAGGTAGCCTTTGTATTGTCATATCTCAGCAGCAGTGCAGCTGATTGGTCAATTCCACTAGTCACTCAGGATGACCCAATTCTTCAGGATTTTCAGGGCTTTCAAACTAGCATGGAAAGACTATTTGCCCAGCACTCCCAAGGACAGGCCCTGGATAACAAACTTTTGTCCCTACGACAGGGTAACTAGGTCCTTCTATCCTACATCGCAACCTTTAATAGGTTGATAGTGGAAACTGGATGGCCTGAGGTAAAACGAATCACGTTATTTCATCGAGGGCTTCGAGGAGAACTCAAGGATGTCTTGGCTCAAGTCGTGAACCCACCTCAAGACTGCGCTGAATATATAGACTTAGTGGTCCAGTTAGATCACAGACTTCAGAACAGAAAGGCTAATCTAGCCAAGTTTGTGAATCGGGTGTTGGTCAAAACCCATGCTAACCCCAAAGGAGCAGATGCTTCAGAACCCATGCAAATCGGAGGGGTTAAAGGACCCTTAACCCAGAAGGAAAGAGTAAGGAGACGACAAATGCAATTGTGTCATTATTGTGGAACTTCTGGGCATTTTCTACAGGATTTCCCTGTAAAACCACCCAAGAAGGTTGTAGGAGCTGCTGATAAAAGCCATATGGAGTCAGACTCGGGAAACGACCACGCCCGTCAAGCGTAGAGGTCCGCTTGCCGAGCTTGAAGAAGGATACTCAGACCTCGCATTTCATCATATCAATGGTCCTCGTAGATCCAGGGTAGCCATTGCGTATGCATGCAGTAAGGGCGTTCATTGATAGCGGAGCCATAGGAAACTATGTGGACTATGAATTGGCTTCCAGGATGAATCTACCTCTCTGCCGAAAAACCACCTCAGATGTCATCACCATAGTCGATGGAACTGAAATTGCCTCTGGGCCTGTAACTCATTCCAACGCAGAGATGACACTATTGGGTCAGGATGGGCATCGAGAGACTATTGTGTTTGATCTGATCAAAGCCCCCAGTTCCAAATAATACTGGGGATACCGTGGTTGGAAACACAGAATCCTTGTATTGATTGGCGAGAGAAGAGAATAACCTTCCCTGATTTTGCACAAACCTGTTACCCACAGAAAAATCTGAACGTAGGCCTGTCCACAGTAATCACAGCAGTCATGCAACTACCTCCAGAATACCAAGAATTCCAGGATGTCTTCCAAAAGGAACAGGCAAACACCTTACCTCCTCACAGATCGTACGATTGTCAAATCGATCTCATACCCGGTGCACAACCCCCTTGTAGCAGGATCTATGCCCTTACGGAACCTGAGAACCTTCACCTACGACAATATTTAGACCAGTACCTTGCCAATGGCTTTATTCACCCATCCAAGTCCCCTGCATCTTCAGCTTTGTTCTTCGTGCCCAAAAAGGAAGGTGACCTCAGAACGTGCATAGACTACCGCGCATTGAACCAGATAACTGTTAAGAACCGATACCCATTGCCTCTGAACCCTGAACTATTAGACCAAGTGAAGGACACTTGTATATACACTAAATTAGATCTCCAGGGGGCATATCATCTGGTATGTGTAAAAGAGGGCGACGAATGGAAGACTGCTTTCAGCACTAAGTATGGGTTATTCGAGTACCAGGTGATGCCTTTCGGGTTTTGCAATGCACCAGCAGCCTTCCAATACTTCATGAACGATGTCCTTCGTGAACTCATTGATGTTTGTGTTGTCGTGTATATCGATGATATTCTAGTATACTCCTCTTCAGAATCTGACCATGTGAAGCACGTCCGAGCAGTCCTTGAGAAATTGCGCCAGCACAAACTATATGCAAAACTAGAAAAATGTGTTTTTCATGCCACAGAAGTTGAATTCCTTGGGTTAATCCTGACCCCAAAGGGAGTCCGAATGGACTCACGAAAGGTGGACACAATCCTTAAGTGGCCATCACCAAGTTCAGTTAAAGGAGTACAAAGCATGCTCGGCTTTGCCAATTTCTACCGCAGATTCATCCCAGATTTTTCACATGTCGTACATCCCATCAAAGCACTCTTGCGAAAAAATAAACGCTTTATATGGACTGAAGAAGCTGAAAAAGCCTTCCAAGAGCTGAAAGCGAAATTCACGTCTGCACCTGTATTAAAGCACCCGCGCCCTGAACTTCCATACATAGTGGAAACTGATGCATCCAGTCTAGCCATGGGAGCTGTCCTGTCTCAAAAGGACCCTGAAACTGGCCAGCTTCACCCAGTAGCATTTTGGTCCAGAAAGTTCTCGGCACCCGAGTTAAACTATGCGGTTACCGACAAGGAGTTATTAGCCATTAAATCTGCCTTCAAGGCTTGGCGGCACTATCTTCTCGGTGCCAGGCATACCATTACTGTGATCACCGGAATTTACAGTATTTAAAAACAGCCAAGGCCCAATCATCACGTCAACTCCGATGGGCATTGTTCTTTGCCAAGTTTGATTTCGTGATAACCTATCGACCAGGTTGTAAGCATGGTAAAGCAGACGCCTTATCCCGAATAGGGATGGGAGAGGCAGAAGTGAACCCAGAACCAGTACCTATAATTTCCGAACAAAGAATTCTTGGCATGACTACTCTACAGACACTAGAGGACATTCAGGTAAAGATCCAGCAACTCTTTGATCCTACAGCCCTGCAGGACTGGGTAAAGAAAGGCCCGGACTACTCTGTCACCAATGATCTGCCTTATTACCAAGGGCGACTGTTTCTGCCACACAAGGAACTACCAGAGCAAGTCATTTCCTGTTATCATGATACCCTAATGGAGGGGCACCCAGGTATTGCAAAAACTGAAGCTAAGATTAAAAGACAATTCTGGTGGCCCACCTGGCGAAAGGATATTAAATCATGTGTGATGTCTTGTGGCATTTGCGCCCCAAACCAAAAGTCAAAAGAAAAAACCAGCTGGACTCTTACAACCTTTAGACATTCCACCTACACCATGGCACACCTTATCGTTAGACTTTATTACTGATCTACCTCCTTATATTGGGTTTAACACCATTCTAGTTATTGTGGATCTTTTTTCCAAGATGGCCCACTTTATTTCTTTAAAAGGACTACCTTCAGCCTTTATCCTGGCCAAAGAATTCCTCGAAAACATTGTTTGCTTACATGGATTTCCGTCCGTGTTTGTCTCTGACCGGGGCAGTCAATTCATTTCAAATTTTTGGAAGAAATGTTGTCAATTGGCGCAAATCGACGTGAGATTATTTACTAGTCACCACCGCCAGACCGATGGTCAAACGGAGAGGACCAACCAGACTCTTGAACAATACCTGCGTTGTATGTTACATCAAACTGAGAGTAATTGGAAGGACATCCTTTGGATCGCCGAATATGCATGCAATAATTCAGTACATTCTGGAACTGGACAAAGTCCCTTTTATACTTATATGGGCACCACCCTCGAACCTCAGACCTTGACTCACCCCAACACTTAGAAATGCCCGCAGTGGACCATCTACACGCTACGATTACACAAGCCTTTAAGGAGGCAACTGCACATTTGAAACAGGCGAAGGAGAAATATAAGAAAGACGCTGATCGGCATAGAAGTGATACTCCACAGTACCAGATAGGGGACCAAGTATGGTTGGCCACAAAACACATACCTCTCAAGGGAACACAGACCTTTAACCCTAGATATTTGGGACCTTACTCTATTAAGGCCATTATCAACCCGGTGGCCGTCAAGTTGGATTTACCTGCTAATATGCGAATTCATCCCGTCTTTCATGTGTCACTTTTGAAGCCAGTGCAACCAGGGACAAGACTAACCAAGCCACCAGACCCCATCCTTATAGACAGGGAACCCAAATTTGAAGTTAAGAACATCCTGGACTCCAAGATGGTGAAGACAAAACTTTTTTATTTAATCGACTGGAAAGGGTACGGACCACAGGAAAGGTCTTGGGAACCTAGTGACCACATGCATGCACCTCGATTGGTGAAAAGATTCCACCGAAATTTCCCAGACAAACCAAAACCACTGGGAAGAACGACTTTAGGAGGGGCCTTGGGGGGGAGTGCTGTCATGATGCCTACCCCGGAGAACCAGACCAGGTCCAGCAACCCCGGAAGCAGGCATCAAGTTGTTTTGAGCAAGCCCAAAGCCCCTGCTAGGGGCTGTTTGGGTGCGGTCCTGGTGCCTATGGCGCCAGGCTCATATGGAGAGTCAGTCCTGGTGCCATAGGCGCCAGGCTCATAGAGTAGAACTTACCTGATGCAGACCATGCTGCAAGCTTACCTGGTGCAGACCATGCTGCAGAGCTCCAAGCCAAATGAGGCTTGGAAGGGACTATTTTACCTAGGGACTATTTTTTACACGGGTGGGGCTGGGGAAGAATACTTACCTGGGACTACTTTGGAGGCTATTTAAACCACACCCGAAGAGCAGCACACGCTTTGCGTTATTCTGCATCCAGCAGCGTAACGCTCACCGTGTCTGCAAGCCTGCATCCAGTCTTCTGCCACGCCCACCTCGAGTCTGCAGCTCCTAGAAAAAGGGAGGAACAGAAGGAGAAAAGGTTACAATAGGAGCAAACCTTCGATCCTTACCTGAATTCCCGATCCACCGCACCTTAGAGCAGGAAGAAAGAAGCATTTACGCGTGCTGCCTCGCCTGCTGCAGCGTCGCGCTGAACTCACTGGCCTTTGCAGCATCCTCACGATCCACCGCATCCTTCTGCACATTCCCGCCGCATTCTGGCACCTAATGGGAACACAAGAACAGCAAAGGTGAGCCAAGGAAATAAACAGAGGCAATAGTAACTACCCCCATAGACTTACCTGATTACCGCCGGGGGTACTATTCCTCTTCACGGGTTGGCGCAGTCTCAATTGTATCCTCGCCGCACCCTGGCCCCTAAGGGGAACAAAAGGACGACAAGGTGAGAAAACGGGACAAATAAGGGGAACTATTCTCACCGCAATAGACTTATCTAATTTTATCACCGGAGGCATAATTCCCTGAACTTCATATTTTCTTGCCACACCTGAATAAGGGAACAAGCAGCTTACATTCTGGCCTTATTTTCTTGAACTGTGTAGGATAAGCCCAATCCTTACCTGAACTTCGTCAGCTACCACGAGGAACTCTTCGCTGGGGTCAAGCTGCGAACTGCAAGGAATCGGACAAGAGTGAAAGTCAGACATGTGAACTCTTATGAACTACATATTTTTCAGAGTCAATATTGTTCTGGAACTCACCAATTCCTTCGAGCCAGTGAAGCAACTGGTTATCAATGCAGGATGGAGAGCTCATCTTTTCAAACCATCACGTGAGACTATAAGAGGGGACATCAAAGGTGATCTGTGGGGAGAACAGCGGGGGTGGGGGGGAATTTACGCTCAACTCCACGGGTGGGTAATTCCCTTTCTCCATTTGCAGAAGAATATTCCTACGGGCCAAGCAAATGAAGCTAGGTGGGCCAGTCCAGTCCGTCATCTTGGCCCTACGCGTCACATTGGTGGAGACAGCAGCTGTCCATTTCAGATCGACGCCTCTGTGGGAGTCAGGTGAGCGTAACAGCAGGCTCTGCACAGATGTCAAAGCTAGCACTCTAGTTGCTGTGCTATTGGACCGGCATAGTTGCGGACTCTCGCACACCCCGTTTTAGCCACACCAACTTCTCACTTTGTGGTGCCTGACCTTGTATCTCAATTATTTTGGTGACTGGAAGTGCAGGAAGTGCAATTTTTGGACCCCACAATTCTAACTGAACTTTGGCAAATGCCAAATTCTCAGGAATTTCTGGTACCAGCAAGAATGCAGCCAATTTTGCTGCCGTGTCTGCTGCTTCACTCCTGAGGGAAACAAAGTTTGCACCACTTGTGTGGATGGTACATTTAATGATGACAGTGACTGTGGGTTGTGACAAAGCATTGATCAGTTGATCTAGCAAAGCTGCTTGCTGAACTGGGAACCCGCCTGCTCCATGAAATCCCCTTCCCATACACATCGACCGAACTGTGTAGGTGATAAATGCTGAATGAGAATAGATTGTGACCCGACATCCTTGTGCGAATAGATTGTGACCCGACATCCTTGTGCTGACTCAGGTGCTTCAATGGGAGCAATTAATTCTGCAACATGTGCCAAATAATGACCCAGCAACATATGCTGTACAAGAACCTCATACACCCTGTCCGCTAATCGCACCAATGCTGTCCCAGTACATCTCTGGCCCATCTCTTGCTCTACAATGGAAGACCCGTCAATGAAGAACACCTCCCCATCATCCAAAGCATAGTCACATGCTTTAGGAATATCATCCTCAGGACCCTTGTACATAACACAGTCTTGCACTTCATGATCACTTCAGATTCACAGTTTTACAATGAACAATGTGAATCGATGGGCTTGAGAGAATCACTGCATAAATGGAATCTCTCTGAATAGTTAATGTGGATTTAGAGCATTCTAGTATTGCAAAGACTGCATGTTCGACATACGTCAATAAACAACCCATGACAATAGTCGCAGACCTTTCAATTGCAAAAGCAGCAGCAGATGACACCTTTTCACACTGGAACTGTCCCTGCATAACGGAATCCAGCATGCCACTGTAATAGGCAAGGGGCTTGAGACCCATGGTGCTGTGTTGTGTTAATACTGCAGTCATGATCTGATCATCAGAATTGGAAAAAAGATAAAACTCTTTGGTAAAGTTAGGAGTTGCCAAAAAAGGAGCCATGGAGATAATGTTTTTTAACTCCTGACAACTGTTAACAATCTCATCAGTCCAAACAATAGTATTTTTATTCCCTGTTCTTAGGGGGCCTGAAGTAAGGCTTGAGCGTATGACATGTAGTCAAAGATCCATGCTCTAAAGAAGTTACATAACCCAATAAATGTTTGTATGTACTTAACTGTCACTGGCTGGGGTGTAGGCTAGATCCTTTTCTTTCCAATGACAGTATTCCCAGCAGCCAAAAATGCAATGCACAGGATAAAAGATACATTAAATAATGATTTATTACAAAATATGTTTAAGAAGTGAATTATCCATGGACATTCAAATTATAATGGTCTGAGTGCAGGATTATAATACTTTTTAACAGGTGGTACAACATCATATTTACATGTTAGCTCATCTCTAATAAGATCATTTTAGTTCATACAAATTGGGATAGGACAAGAAACGTTAGACATATGTAACTAATGGGATTTCAAGTGGCATTGGTTGTCTCAGTATGCGTGCACGTGATGTGGTGTGAATAGATTTATTAGACTCAACTAGCTCCATTTGAGGTAATTCATATGATGTATAAAACATAACTTCCTAGCTGTGTCCGGATCTCAATTCAGGCTGGCACTAAAGATTATTCCTGACAAAATCTATGTTTCATTTTGAAACTCAGCCTCGTGGGAACTTTGTTTGCATGCCTGTCCATGAATCATCTTTGTCCTTTCCCGGACTTCCATGCAGGGTTTAGCTACCAGGGAATGTGACTCATTTGTACAACTGGTGCCAGTGCATTCAGATAGAGCATTGTAATTGTGAATTACTGCATCATCTTATGTTCCTGATTAATGTTATTTTAAAGAAGAAAAATATTAATGTTCATTTGTATGTGGTGAGATCACAGGTTATCTTAACCAATACGACATTCATATAGAAGCTTCTGTGTTTCCCTCTACTCCCTAAAAAACGTGTGCCATATGATTGTTTGCATAGCACTTTATAAGAAAGAAAAGCCCTTGCACTTTCTCATTGTAATCCATACATGAGAGTGTGGGGCTGCTTCTCAGCATGAGAATACATTTCATGATTGATGCTTTAAGACGTGGCTGTGCCTGTGTGTGTGTCTTTGTTAAATTTGCATCATCTCAGCTGCTCAGAGCAGCCTGTTCTTGTCTTTTCTTGGGATTACTTATCGTTCTAATGTTGCATTTTATCGCTCACTGCTGGAAGCTTAACTCCTGTTAGAAAAGACCTGTATTAACTCATCCTTGTTGATCTGCCATGTTACTATAATGCTGCAATTTGGGAGTGAATTTGTCTGATATCATGCTCTGGCAAAGAAAATGTGTGTTTTAAGTAAGCTTGATGCTGACCTGTTTGTGTGTACATTTAGCCAATGTGAAATTAGGCCTATAAACCTCTCTAACTTAAAATGGTATGATCCAACGGAGCTAAAGAACACATGTTTTTTTCTATATGCAATATATAATGTACATATTGTGTGTATGTGTGTTTTCATAAAAGTCTGCCTGCTGATTCATGTTCAGGAGTGGGGTCAGACCCATATTTACAGGATTATCCTCACATCCCACGGCGAGGATAGGGAAATGGTTGCTACACCTGCAACAGTACGAATTTGAACTGACATACCAACCTGGCACCAGCAACCATGCAGACTTCCTATCCAGAGACCCAAGAGCGGCCACGCCAAGGGAAGTGAACGTGGCAGAAGAAACCGAGGAACACATCTGCAAGGTCGTCCACTTGATTAAACCCAGAGCGATCAGCATCGAGGACATCATACAAGCCACCCAAGCTGATCCCTGCTGAGACCTCTTCAAAGATTCCATCATCTCCGGCGAATGGAAATCATTTCTGCGGAATGTACACAATCGCACGCCCGAAGCAAGGGACTTCCTCACGTGCATATTCCCAGTACAAGACCTGTCCGTCACCAAGGAAAGACTCATACTGAGAGGCGCTCGAATCGTCATACCCACAGGGCTCCAAGACAGAGTCATTGCTCTGGCTCACAAAGGTCACCAAGGCATGGTCAGGACCAAAGACAGGATCAAACATCGAGTATGGTTCCGGCACATCGACACCAAGGTGGAACAGCTCATAACAACATGCCTACCGTGTCAGATCAAAAGCGCAACAACGAATCCTGAACCCATACAAGCAGCAGAACGGGGGTCATCAATATGGGACGCGATCAGCATTGACTTTTGCACAGTCGAGGAAGGCACGTACCTGTTGGTAGCAATCAACGACCACTCAAGATATCCCGAGGTGGAAATCGTGTCATCCACCTCTGCAGACATGGTGATGACGGCTCTGGAGAAGATTTTCGCCACCCATGGCTTACCTCGCCGCATCCGGAGCAACAACGGGCCGCCCTTCCAAGGGGCAGAAATCAAGAAATACCTGGATGATCTGAACATTCAATTTCACCACATCACGCCGAGATGGCCTCAAGCCAATGGAGACGTGAGAGGTTCATGCGTACCCTCAACAAGGTGCTACGCCTATCCCGGGTGCACGCTAGCCCCTGGAGGGTGGACCTGTATTGATTCCTTATGAACTACAGAGTGACACCCCGCAGCAACACAGGGTTACCACCGGCAGATGTCATGTATGGGACAGTGATAAATTCATCCATTCCACACCACCCAAGCCGGGGCACAGATGCATATGATAGTGAGCGCACTCACCAAAGAAGGATCACAGCGCATGAGCGCATGAGCACCAAGAGACATGCAAAGGAATCCAGACACCAAGTCGGTGATCAAGTGTTAGTGAAGAGGAACCCCTCGAAAACGAAACTGGACACCCAATATGACGTGGCCCCCTGGACCATAACACAATGGTGAGGAACCATGATAATGGCCACACGAGGGCAACGGCAGATCACCAGGAACGCATCATGGTTCAAGGGAGTGCCATGACAGATGGGACTGATGGGGACCAGCAGCCCTCAGAGGAAGCAGGGTCACCACCGGAAGATGAGTATCAACAACTTGAGGAGGAGTTGACCATGGAGCACGAGACAGACGGACCACTAGAGGAACCGAGGGAGGTGTCTCCAAGTAAGGCAGGTGAGCCGCAACTAAGCATGATCGGGGGGCAGCCCCTAGATGTGGGTGTAATACCCTAAGAACTGAACCGAGAGCCCCAGTAAAGTTAAGAGACTATGGGCCTCATTACAACCTGCCAGTCCGGGACCGTGCAAAATCTGCGACGGCGGTAAAAACGTTTCCTTGTCCGCAAGGTTGCGGAAAAACCGTCCGATTACACACTGTCGGTCGCGCGCACCACACGGACTCGGAAACGTTGTTACCACCGTCACGGAAAACCCCACGGAAATGGAAATAACGCAGCCACAAGTGGCGCAAAACCCGTTTCCGCCTCCGCCGCCACGGACAAGGAGCCGGAAATACCATGATCGCCAAAACAGGAAACAGAGAGGCGGCCATCATATAAAAGCACAATCCATTGCCATCCAGAGCCAGCACAATCCTAACTCTGAGAAGCCAAAAGGGACCACTAGCATGTCTGCCAGGATTCCTGCTCAGAGGCAGCGCAAACAGCGCTTCAGCGAGGCGGAGCTAACCGTCTTGCTGGAGCACATTGTGGACAATGCGGAGATGCTGTTCAGCGCCGACCAACGGCGTGCCACACAGCAGCGGAGGAAGGAGGTGTGGGCCGAAGCTGCACGCAAGTGCACCGCTGTGGGCGTGGCAGTGAGGAGCGTGAAGGACTGCCACAAGCAGTCGGACGACCTGAGACTGAGGGTACGCAACCTCATTTCCACGCACCGGCAATGCAGCAGTGGGACAGGCGGAGGACCCCCTTCCCCACTGAGGCTGCAAGCATGGGAGGAGCGTTGCAGCAGCGTCCTCCACCTAGAGGGGATCCATGGGATCAGGGAGGCTGAGGCAGGAGTGAGCCCACCTGCAAATGCCGGTAAGTGCCCAAACATGAATGCCACATGTAAATATGCAGTTGTGAGTACTGGGCCAAAGGACCCATTAACAACCCCCCCCCCCAGGCAGTGCATGTGTGGGCCAAAGGACCCATTGACAACCCCCCCCCCCGGCAGTGCATATGTGGGCCAAAGGACCCATTAACAACCCCCCCCAGGCAGTGCATGTGTGGGCCAAAGGACCCATCATGATCCGCATGGCAACCAATATCACAGAATGCATACACCAGCAATCAGATGCATGTGACTAACACTATTCAATGTACAATCTTAATGACGCATGTGATGCACCCATCTGCCACCACAACAACACTAATTGCATGCCCTTTGTGTCCCCACAGCCGTTTCAAGTGACAGTGATACTGCACAAGAGGCCAGCCAATCTGCACCGGCAAGTACAAAAGCCACCGCCACCACACAGGAGGATGCTGCCGGCAGTTCTGCACCTCTGGCCACATTACCAGCCACTACAGATGTGCCGCCCACCACCACCACCGACGTCCCCACCGTCTCCACACTGCCTGAGTCTAGACAGGTGCCACGGGGACCTATCATGGCCACCCAACACAACACTGAAGGCAGCAGCACTGCAGAGGGGGCGGCCTGCAGTGATAACAGTGCCCCGCAAGAGCACTCGGAAACGGAGCCACAGGGGGAGATGCCCACATTTGAAGACCTGGGCTCCTTCCATGAGCTGGGGTTCAGCCACACATCACTGGGGAGTCCCATGAGGTCGCCCACCCCATCCATGGCCGAACTGAATGCCTGCATGCAGCGGATGGAGGACCAGCAGGCTACCCTCACCCAGCTGGTGGAGAGGCAGCTAGAGGAATCCAGGCTCAGTGCGTCGCCTGTCGAGGTCCATCGGACGCTTTGCGAGCACTATAGTAACCCTTGCATGCCATGTGCTGGAGGGCAACGACCACACCTCCAGGCTTGTAGAGGCAATGTTGGTTGGCCAACAGGCAAATCTGGCACGGATGCCCTCAATCCCGGATTCTGCGCAATCAAACACAACCACCCCATCCAGCTCCACTACTGCCAGTCCAAGGAGGCGCTCGAGTAGGCTAACGTGTCCCTCGGGCAAGGTGGCACAGGCACAGAAGCACACACTGAAGTGATGGCATGTGTGTGGGGCAGTGCAGGACACATGTGGACTACAAGGGTGTGAGAGGGGTGGGCACGTTTGGGTGGTGGGGTAGGTAGTTTTGGAGGTTTGAACAATGGGTTCTGGGTGGGGGTGGCCCCGGGTGTACAGCTTCCCTAACCAATGCACCTCCTTCCCTGTTGTTATTACATCAATACATCACCATTTCCAATCAAGACATACATGTGTGTACATTGATCATTTATTTTGCAGTGCAACTATTAATTCATTGTCGTCACCATGTTCGTGCATTTCTGTGAATGTGCTGTGACTCAAAAGTAAATGCGAATCAGGGCATCCCGTGCTCTCTGCCCATCATGTGGACCCCCAGGGGGAGGCGGTGCCATCCCATCCCCATCTCCATCCCCATCTCCATCCCCATCTCCATCCCCATCCCCATCCCCATCCCCATCTTCCTCATCTGCGTCTGGTGGCATTGGGATGTTCCTGCGCAGGCATATATTGTGCAGCATGGCACATAAGAGCGTGATTTTACCCGTCTTCACTGGGCTGTACAGCAGTGATCCGCCAGATCTGCTCAGACAGCGGAAATGGGCCTTCAGCAGTCCAAATGTCCTCTCAATCATTCCACGTGTGTGGATCTGTCCTGGGGTGAGGTTCCAGGGTGAGGCCCTCGTGCGTGGTATTGGTGGCTGGCGGCGGGGTCGGAATGGCTGGGCAATGGGGTTTGCCATAGCTGCAGGGTTGGCTGGTTGCCGCCTGCGCCTCCTCCGCCTACGCCTCCTCCTCTGCGCCATTACTGCCACCATGTGCAGTGCTGCCTGTTGGTTGAGTAGGCCCAGTCCCAGTGCTACTAGACCTGCTGCCTGCATGGTTATATGTTGTGTTGGGCTGGGTGTGACCCTTTTGTGGGCTCCCAGTGGCCTGCTAGGTCCAGCTGGGTTGATTTGGTGCACCTATGCCCTGATTCAGTTCAGCAGGAAGTGTATAACGCCATGTTCGCGGGGGCGGCGGTTCCGCCACCGTGATCACGGTATTTACGCCATTTTTTCCCGGTATTTCCGCATCCGCGCTAGTTGTGATGCTCACGGTGTTTCGTGTTGACGGTAACGGAGGTGTTTCCGTGCAGACGGACTTAACGGGACCCCTATTTCTTTGGTGGCGGTTGAGGGTGGTGCTATTACCGGGGCCGCGGGTCATGATTGGGCGGACATGGAAACAGTGCCGGTATGGTTTTACCGGCAGTGTTAATTCCGGACCAGAGTACTTGTAATGAGGCCCTATGAGTGGTAGGACAATAACAGGTGCTGGACTAGAATGCACAGTAGAGTTAAGTTGAATCAGTTGGACAAGACTGTATTTAGTGTGTTGTGTTTCAAGTTGTTGGAAAAAAGGAGGAATGTTGTGTACGCCTCACGTCACTGCATTGCGGGACGTTTGATGTGCTAAATAAAAGCCCCACCTCTGCAGCAGGAGGGGCAGTTCAGGGTAAAACACGAGCAGAGTGTGTGTCTTTTCTTCATACGTTCCGCAGCCAGGCCTCGGCCCGCGGAGCCCCACGTGCATTCTCCCTCGCCGGCGCACCAGCGGGAGAAGACCCAACACTGTGCTTTTTCTGCTCCTTTTCTTTAAATTAAAAGAGGAAGACACACTATCTTCTATCTATCTTTGTAGGGTAACAGAAGAAGAAAGGATATGAATAATACAAATTAGGAAATCTCTATTTTACACAAATTGTCATCTTCCAGGGACTAGTGCAGGCTACAGTTAAAATGGGGTATCAGGTCAAAACAAGATGAGTAGGCAGTGACAATAGGGGAGTAAATGAAGATTGGAACTGCAACAAAGGGGATGGGGGTGAAGCAAATGGAGAAATAATAGGAAATCCGGGGTTAAGAGATGTGAAAATCATCCTGTTTTGAAAGTGGTAGCATTCAGAAGCCAGAAACAAAAGTTCACTTGCAAAGGGAGGGTAGAAAACAAGTCCATAATAAGCAGTGCAAGCAATGTCAGGATACCATCAAGGCAATGGAGATACACAGAAACTCCTTAAAAGTTCTGACTCACCCAGGTGATATATCAGAAGCAGGATGATTCTAGTTGGTTCCTTGACCAAAGGACAGGCAGACGTTCATTCTGTGGAAGTCCTTCAGAGAGATGTTCAGTCTAGAGGAAGTCCTTCAAAGGACAGAGGATTCCTGGTTGTCCAGTGTCAATATGTTAATGATGAGGGGTGGTGTCCAGCCAATGGAAGACCATTGCAAGATGTCTAATTTTTTCAGATGGGAAGGATGCCCACCGTTGATATACAAAAATATGTGATTCCATGTTCTGTTTCTTCTAGGTGCTCATTGAGGAGTTGGTGGAAAGTGAGTATCAATGCATTCAAGGTAATGGCACAAATCACCAAAATCAACAAAACACTTCTGGATGGCATCTCCAGAGGTGCCTGTGGATTCTCATCCACCATGCAGCAAAGTACATACAGACTTTCCCAGAGGCTATCTTAGACTTCACAGGAGGTGGCAGATGATCAAAGGGTGGTGGAGATATTCCTCTGAGGATGGGAGATGAGAAGAAGTGAAGCTTACTCATCTGAGTCATCCGATGGAGAAATTCTGGGGTATCGACAATACGCTCCCCACAATGGGCAGCAGAGGCAGAAGGGAGAACATTGCTGCAGGGAGAGGTCAGGGACTACATTTCACCAAAATGCCAGGGGTAGCGGAAGTGACATCACATGAGCCCGTCACCGAGTGATAACACAGGAAGTAATGTTGTTTGACCCCTCCCCGAGTGACATAACATTTGACCCAGCCCCAAGTGATATCACAGTAAGTAAGGTTGTTTGACCCTGCCCCGTGACATCACAGGAAGTGGCATTATAAAGCATATCCCTCCGTACACTAAGAAAAATATGGTTACGAAATCAGGTTCTAAGTTAATTTTTTGAAGGCCACACATAAAAAAGATATTTCGGTCTATTTTATGCAACCCTCAAAAAGCCCAAAAAGCACATGGCTGAGTTTTTTTTTTTTTTTAATAAGGGGGTTTCACCCCCAAACCCTACATTCCTCTTTGCTCCACTGCTCGCCACCACATAGACACACAAATACAACCAGTTTTATTTCCCCCTGCCCCTCATCCATCTTAAACATTTCTTTTCACACAACCACCCTCCCACACATGCACGCACACACACACACACACAGACAATCTCTCACCTTATAATCTCCCAAACAATTCAGGGTCTCACCTTGCCTGTTAGCCCCTACGCGCACTCGTGTGCGTCGCAGGGGCTGACAGTTTGATTTAGAAAGACCGCTCTGTGCAGTCACAGAGCAGTCTTTCTAAATCAATGTATTTCTTCCGCAAAATTAAAAATATTAATTCACATAATAACCGATGTAACTGTAATGTGACATACATTTCATACACAAATGGATCATCATATGTAGCAGTGTGTCAATGCCCTGGTCACCCGGAAAGTGTATGAACCCAAATATCCTCTTTATGTGGATCCGCCCTATGATTTCGCCATGACTACAGAGAAAAATCTCATTCTTGGGGGCAGGGGTGGATAGGCAGGTTTAGGGATAGGTGAAAGCCAGGATAGAAGGGGAGAGAGAGATTAATTCACCAGAACACATGTGTTCTTATGGTCAATGGCATCCACAGTCTTCAATGATTTTGGCACTTACCCCACTTTCTTCTGATTCAAGTTTCCTTTGGTGTTACCACTCAGTAGGATGAGTTTTACTGTTTGCAGTTGTTTGATGGACATTATTCCTGAACAAAACGGCCAGACTTCTCTGATATCCATCTCCTTCAGAACCTACAGGTTAGTTTAAAATGGGTCCATTAGTGCATTGGCAAATACTGGTAACCGATCAACTTCTTGTATCTCTTTAAAGTGCTTGCATAACTGAAGAGGAATGAACCATTTCAAGTTATTTCTATACATTACTAGCATTTGGCTCTCACACTTTCAAGCAAGTATAATTGTTTGGTTTCATGTACACCTCCTACCATACAAGGTCTGCAGAAGTTTAGTGTGTTACAAAACCTGATTACCAGCATTGAAAACCTGTTATTCCATATATGGAGGTCTTCCGCATTGCCTTTCTAGTGCTGCATCCTTACCCAAAATCTGAAAAAGGAGAGTACTTGCAGTACTTTGCAGTAAGCTGCTTGCATACCTGCTGTGCCCAGCACACATTTGAAGGATGGGTAGTTATTATACTCACATCCATAAAAACAGAGATCAATGCTCCATCTTCTTCCTAGTACTCTCGTGATGCCTATGGTGTAACACTTGTTTTTGTGTGATTGTGGTTGTAAACAGAATAGTTCAAGTGTTCAAGATGTACCATCAGTGAGTGATGCCAACTTCCGTACTGAAAGCCTCAGGACTCATGTTCCCATAGTTTACAAAATAAATATCCTGGCTGCATTTTGCATGACTCCTATATTCACTGTCATCCTTTATATGCCTAGGTTTCTGTTCCTACATGTTCATTATCCTCTACACCACGTACCTCTCCATAGAGGTATACATTGTAACAATCAGCACTATTGTATAGATTTTTGGATAATGCCCAACAGTTGCTTTTCCTTCACTGTTCTGATCATGAGACTTAAACTTTAGTTTCTTACCAGATTGAGCAGAACAATGGCTTGACATACTTGTCTGGTACTGCAGTTTCAATGGCAAAAGAGTTGGGATGTGAAACAAATGGTGCATGCCTGTCTTCATATAAGGCAACGATTCTGACTGGAAGGCAGGTTGCTGCTTTTGTGACCAGAAACCATGGAGGAGGGCTGTGAGTGTTGAATGGCAACAGATCATGACACAGAACTCTGGTAGGGGAGCTGCAGGTGTTTAGCAAAGAATAGACTGCCAGTATGCCAGGTGCTGTTTTGATGTCATAGACCAAAGGCTGCGATGTGGATGGTGCATGGCTGGTTTTAATTGAAGACACTGACTGGATGTGTCTCATCGTTGCTTGGTTGACTACAAATCAAGATGGTGCTTACAGCGTGGAAGATGCTATTTTGATGACATAACTAGCTGTGGGGCAGCTGGTGACTGGCTTAAAAGGGAGATGCTTCTTGGGTGATCCATCATTGCTTTATTGACTGGCAATCAAGAAGGGGCAGGCAGGATAGAAAATGTGTTCATGACACAAAACTCTGGCTGTGGTGCAACTTGTGGCTGACTTGGCAAGAATATGCTGATGGAGTCTGGTATCTGGAAATTAAGAGACTGGCAGTTTGGCAGAGGCTTTTAGCTGTGCTGCTAGTAGTGCCTGTCTGCCATCACAGGAAAACATTGATTGGATGTCTCCCTGTTGCTTGGACGGAAAATCAGTCAGAGGCTGGCAGTGTGGCAAATGCTGCCATTTTGAGGGCACACATGGCTGGCTCTAAGTCTATATGGTGCCTTTCTTACTTGCGATTCTTTTGATTTAATGGTTCATTGTTGCTTAGCTGAATGGTAAACAAAGGGATGCTGAGAAAACTCAACAGCATATCAGACAGTGTTTTGAAGGTAGACACGAACATTGGTTGTAGTGCATCAGCGATGTAGCATCGTTGACTTCATGATCAGAATAGGATGATAGTCGAGGATGGTGGCAGACTGTATCTGGTGCTGATTAGGTTTGTGTGACTTGAAAAGAAAGGCGTAACTGGAAAGTGAGCTATAACCTAGCACAGTCAGTGTCAAAGAAGGTAATGGTTCATCTTTACAAAGGATACCTCCAGTGCCACATGTCAGCAAATCTGTCAATGTCATCACTCAAATTGTTCTAGTCAACCTCCATAGGTTCACATGCCATTACCAACAAATCACTAAATCTCTTCTCTCCATATCGATTTTGCAAATAGTTTTTAACTCTTTTCAAACAGGGGAAGAACCTCTCATTTGTTGCAGTTGTAAAAGCAATGGAAGGACCAGTTTCAACAGGTTTAGGACCTCAGAAAACCCTTCTGATGATGTACGGACATAGTAGTTGACAGATTGAATATCTGCTATAGTCTTTTCCAATAAAAAGCTCCTAGGAGTGGCAAGGCCTGAATGCAAGCTAGCATCATTTACATGGGCTCCTAGGTAGTGCTCAGCAAGGACATCTGCATATGAGGAGTCCAAGAAATGTGTAGCCCTTGCATTGAACATGCCAGCAGCCTTGCTAAGCCCCATCTCATCTGTACAATGAGCATCCAACTCACAAACCTATCTAATGTGAAGACATCCACCTCTTCCTTTAACTGTTCAATCAGTGACATTCTATCCTCTGATTGCTCATAATGGGCAGGCCTCTTCCCTACATTACTGACAACAAAGTATTCTGTTCGTTTGCTGCTCAGTTTGTGCAGCCTTAATGGTAAAGTTCTTCGGTTGTGGACTTCAATTGTTTCAATAGCACATTTGTCTGCCAATCCTGTTGCATCACTGATGATTTGCATCCAATCGCATTCTTGTCAAAGGTCGACGAGGTCAGTTCTCGTCGCTTGAATTAGTTCACTCGCCTTTGGCAAATCAAGATCCTTTCTCTGAAGTTCTTCAGATAACACATTAAAATTTTGCAGAATTGCTTCCATACTTAGCAAAGTTAGAAAATAATTAACGCTCTGAATATTTCAAAGAAGTCCTCTGGCTTCTGAACTAGACTGCTTGTCACTTTGTTGTGGTTCTATTGCATTGAGAAAAACAATGGTCTCAAAGTGAATCTGTATTTATCTAATGCTAGCATGCCAATAAAACCATCTAGTGCCAGCAAGTCTTTCTAATTCGTATACTACCAGTCCATTTTCTTTTTATATTTTTTATTTAAGTTTTATTGATTTTCAAACCTAAGGATTGAACATACAAGGGGATGCGTGTTTTGCTCGCAGGGTTACATCAAAATATAATATTGTTCCACATGAATAACATTTTGATAACAAATAAATGTCCCGTTCTAATGGAGGGTTGTTTTAAACCCTCATTCTCCCCACTCCCAGCCCATAACAATGTTCCTAGTTCTTCCAGTTCGTTGGCGTGTATTCTGCTAACTTGTAACGGGTGACGTGAAGTTTATCACTGAAATTCTTTTTGGGTTTAGAGTTGATGACTGAGTTTGTGACAGGTTTAGTAAGCTGGTAACGTGTCATGTGATGATCACTTTGTGCTAGTATGGGGTGTTTTCTAAAGTCCTTGCTGCGTTGGGTCGTCCCAGCTGAGCCTGCGATGTAATGGTTGGCAAAGTCGCACCAGGTTTCCTCGTGTCGTGCAGCCTTGCCGTGGAGGGCTGCCGTAATTTTTTCCATTGTGTAGGTGTTTGTTTTGATCTTTAGCCAATCCTTTTTAACTGGAAGGTGTGGGGATTTCCATTTGATGACCAGGCCCACTCTCGCGGCCAATAGCAGAGGGGATACCAGTCCTTTTATCCTGACCAATTCATCATCCTCTTCTTCAAGACCAAAAAGAATCAGGAGGAGGGATGGCTCCCTTTCAATGCTGTCTAACTGTTTGAATCATGCTAGGACTTCCTGCCAATAAATACGAACTTCGGGGCAGTCCCACCACATGTGCCAGTAATTGGCTTCCATGCCACATTGTCGCCAGCATCTTGGGCTGGAGGTCTGGAACATTTTGGAAAGCCTGAATGGTCGTATTGCCATCTGTGGAGTAGCTTTATTGCGTGTAGCTTACACTGAGCTGCGATTGATATTCGGGATGGCATTTCGCAAATTCTGTCCCATGCCTGCTGATCGAATTCTCTGCCGAAATCTTATTTCCATCTCTCTTTGAGGCGGAGACTCAGAGTTCGTTCCTTGCAGATCAATGCGCTGTACATGCGTGCTATTAAGCCTTTGTTTGTGTTGGTCGTGTCCAGAATTGTCTCGAAGGGCGTGAGCTCTCTTCGTGTTTTGGCCTTCGTTTATCACTGAAAGTCTTTTTGGGTTTAGAGTTGATGACTGAGTTTCTGACAGGTTTGGTTAGCTGGTAACGTGTCATGTGATGATCAATTTGTGCTAGTATGGGGTGTTTTCTAAAGTCCTTGCTGCGTTGGGTCGTCCCAGGTGAGCCTGCGATGTAATGGTTGGCAAAGTCGCACCAGGTTTCCTTGTGTCATGCAGCCTTGCCGTGGAGGGCTGCCGTGATTTTTTCCATTGTGTAGATGTTTGTTGCGATCTTTAGCCAATCCTTTTTAACTGGAAGGTGTGGGGATTTCCATTTGATGACCAGGCCCACTCTCGCGGCCAATAGCAGAGGGGATACCAGTCCTTTTATCCTGACCAATTCATCATCCTCTTCTTCAAGACCAAAAAGAATCAGGAGGGGGGGATGGTTCCCTTTCAATGCTGTCTAACTGTTTGAATCATGCTAGGACTTCCTGCCAATAAATACGAACTTCGGGGCAGTCCCACCACATGTGCCAGTAATTGGCTTCCATGCTACATTGTCGCCAGCATCTTGGGCTGGAGGTCTGGAACATTTTGGAAAGCCTGAATGGTCGTATTGCCATCTGTGGAGTAGCTTTATTGCGTGTAGCTTACACTGAGCTGCGATTGATATTCGGGATGGCATTTCGCAAATTCTGTCCCATGCCTGCTGATCGAATTCTCTGCCGAAATCTTATTTCCATCTCTCTTTGAGGCGGAGACTCAGAGTTCGTTCCTTGCAGATCAATGCGCTGTACATGCGTGCTATTAAGCCTTTGTTTGTGTTGGTCGTGTCCAGAATTGTCTCGAAGGGCGTGAGCTCTCTTCGTGTTTTGGCCTTCGTTTATCACTGAAAGTCTTTTTGGGTTTAGAGTTGATGACTGAGTTTCTGACAGGTTTGGTTAGCTGGTAACGTGTCATGTGATGATCAATTTGTGCTAGTATGGGGTGTTTTCTAAAGTCCTTGCTGCGTTGGGTCGTCCCAGCTGAGCCTGCGATGTAATGGTTGGCAAAGTCGCACCAGGTTTCCTTGTGTCATGCAGCCTTGCCGTGGAGGGCTGCCGTGATTTTTTCCATTGTGTAGATGTTTGTTGCGATCTTTAGCCAATCCTTTTTAACTGGAAGGTGTGGGGATTTCCATTTGATGACCAGGCCCACTCTCGCGGCCAATAGCAGACGGGATACCAGTCCTTTTATCCTGACCAATTCATCATCCTCTTCTTCAAGACCAAAAAGAATCAGGAGGGGGGGATGGTTCCCTTTCAATGCTGTCTAACTGTTTGATTCATCCTAGGACTTCCTGCCAATAAATACGAACTTCGGGGCAGTCCCACCACATGTGCCAGTAATTGGCTTCCATGCCACATTGTCGCCAGCATCTTGGGCTGGAGGTCTGGAACATTTTGGAAAGCCTGTATGGGTCGTATTGCCATCTGTGAAGTCGCTTTATTGCGTGTAGCTTATACTGAGCTGCGATTGATATTCGGGATGGCGATTCACAAATTCTGTCCCATGCCTACTGATCGAATTCTCTGCCGAAATCTTATTTCGATCTCTCTTTGAGGCGGAGACTCAGAGTTCGTTCCTTGCAGATCAATGCGCTGTACATGCATGCTATTAAGCCTTTGTTTGTGTTGGTCGTGTCCAGAATTGTCTCGAAGGGCGTGAGCTCTCTTCGTGTTTTGGCCTTCCACTCCCTTTTGGATAAAACGCCTTTCAATCGAAGGTACAGGAAGATCGGGATCGGATGCAGATGACGGCTTCTTCTAGATCTGTAATTGTTATGAATTTTCCATCTCTCCACAGCTGGCCCACCCTCTCAAGTCCGGCATCGAACCAAGCTTCATATCTGGCATGTTCAGGGATTTCCTCTCTGATGCCGGCGGACCAGAGATGGCTCAGAGGGGAAGGGCACGTGGTGACTCCGGACATTCCTTTCCCTTCCTTCCATATGTTCCATATTGTCCACAGTATTGGGTGGTTGCATAATCTTCTTGTAAATTTTGGTCTGGGGACCCATAACCATTCTGCGAGAGTTGTGGAGGTTACATTGTCATTGTCCAACTGAACCCATTGCAGGTCCCTTCTATCATGCAGGTGTGGGATCAGAATTCTGAGTTGCACCGCCTGATAGTAACGCTCAATATCCGGAAAGCCCACTCTTCCTTTCTCCTTTGGAGGTATCAGGGTTTCATAAGGTACCCTTGGTTTCGTTCCCTCCCATAAGAATTCAGATATTACCTTCTTTACTTGTTTGAAAAATTGATCCGGGACTGTGATAGGCAGGACCTGAAAGGGGTATAGAAAGTGTGGGAGGCTCACCATCTTAATAGCGTTTAGACGTCCCATCCAGGAGACGGTGAGTGGTTTCCATTTTGTTAGGTACACTTTAAGGGTGTCGGGGAGTTGGGGAAAGTTTGTTCATATAGGTGTTCGATATCTGTCATTAGATTGACCCTCAAGTATCTTAATGTTGGGCCTCCAATGATTAGTCCTAGGCGCTCAAGGTCTAATTGTTGGTCCGGGGTGGGTTCGTGAGCGGGAAAAGGATAGATTTGGTTTTGTTCATTTTGAAGCCTGACAGTGCGCCATATTTTTCTATAAGGCGGATCGCTTGGGGGATCGATGACATTGGATTCTGCACATGGAGCAGGATGTCATCTGCATACAAAACCAGCTTATACTCTCTCCCATTTACTCGCACCCCCTCCACACTGGCGTTTGTTTGAAGCATTTGCGCAAGCAGTTCCTGCGATATTGCGAAAAGTATTGCAGAGAGGGGACAACCTTGTCTTGTTCCTTTACTGAGGGGGACCCAGCGGGAGTACTGCTGGGAGTTCTCTACAACGGATGCTCGTGGTGCCGTGTAGACAGCCTTAATCCCTCATCGGAGAGTGGGGCCCAGGCCTATTTTCTTTGGTGTGGCTTCCAGGAAGTGCCACTCAACTCTGTCGAACGCCTTCTCGGCATCAATTGAAAATAATGCGGGCGTGTTTGGCATTTTCTTGGCCTGTGTATGAGGTGAAGGTCTTCCGGGTAGAGTCCGCTCCCTGTCTGCCGAGGATGAAGACCGCTTGGTCATTATGGATTATAGCAGGCATGTGTGACTCGAGCCGCACAGTGAGGACTCTTGTATACATTTTGGCGTCAGTGTTTAGGAGTTAAATTGGGCAGTAGGATGCACACTGTTTGGTATCCTTGCCTTCCTTGGGTATGACCGCTATAAGTGCTTTGAAAAAGATTCAGGTGAAACGCCGGATTGGAGGATGTTATTGAAGAGCTCGACCATGAATGGGATGAGGACGTCCTTAAAGGTCTTATAGAACCTGGCTGTGTAGCCATTGTTTCTGGGGGCTTTCCCTGCAGGGAACCTTTTAATCGGCTCTTCAATTTCCTCTCCTATGATGGGGGCGTTGATGGCTTGTGCTATGTCCAAGTGAAAGCTTTGTAGGGATACTTTGTTCATGTATACTGTGATCACCTCTGGGTGTGGGGCGGCTACTTTCTTTTTGAGCTTTTACAAAGAGTTTGTGTCGAGGAGAACTTTGCGAAAGGAACACATAAACAGCCTGCAAAGTTGAGAAAACATCTTTTACTTTTTGTATGTTAGTGATAGTTTGCACTAAAGCAAGGTTTATACAATGTGCATGGCAGTGAAAATAAAAAGCCTGTGGAGCAATTTGTTTGATTTTGGCTTGCATACAAAATCGTCAATGGATGCAGCTAAACTGAGGGCATCCAACTTCTCTACGTGGTAAAATCCCATCGTTTTTTTCCTGAATGTTCCCATCTTTATCTATAAACCGGATCACAAAGCTCAGCTGTTCTTTACGTGAAATGCCTTTGGTTTTACCAACCAACACTGCAGAGTGCTTTGTCACTTTCCTAATGATATTCTGAAGTTCAAGATTTGCCACAACTGAAATCATGTAATTTTGATACTCAGAAGATGAGTAGTGCCCATATCTTCTAGCCATTTTGAATTTAAGAAGTTCATTATTATCAGACAGCAAACACAATATTTCTGAAGTTTCTCTTATTGTGGGAATGTTGCAATTCATCTGCAGCTCGTAAGCAAGCCCCTGATGACCCAGGAGACATACATCCTTTTGTAACTGCAGCATATGTTGATGATTGTCTTCAATCTCTTAGACCCAACCTTTTCTAGCATGGACAGAATGGACCGTCAAGGGTCTCTAGCATGTTGTACACACTTAAAGTGTGTCCAAGCTACAACTGAAGATGTATGCTTCTCGAAATCTGAGCGTTTCTTTAAATCATAACCTATCTTTTCCCATTTACTGAAACCAATGTCAACAAATGGAACATTGCCATGCACCACCCACCCCCTCTGGAAGTAGAACCCAAATGTCTGCATGCAAAGCAGTATACTTTATCTTTCAGAACTGAGTACTCCAGCCAAGGATATATTTTGTAGTCCTGATTAAACTTACGGGAAGCAGTTACAGGGTATCTAAGATGTGTTGGCTGTATAGGGTCACTGTATTGATTTGGTAACAGATCAGTCACAACACTGTCATCTAAACTGAGAGCTGGAAATCTTCTCTGAATGCCCTGTTCAGCTGGCACATCTGCATACTCTCATCACTCTGCAACCAATAGCTGCTTGTGCTCTCCCTGAGGAATGACATGTTAGGAAAACAAGCAACAGAGGGGGATCCTCAACAATGCCAACACGGGAACAACAATCCTCAATATCAGGATTGAAAAAACATTCAGCATTATCAAGGAAAGATTAAGTATTGCTTAGGTCAGAATCATACGAAAACATCACGCCAATGTCTGCACGTGAACAAGAGACTTCAGTGTCTACTACAAATGAAGGAGAAGCTATGTAAGCCAAGGAAGGAGGGTCTTCAGGCAAAGTGTCAGCATGCGAAGATGTCAGCACATGTAGATGTTAATGCAATGTCTGCAACTGAAGAAGCAGTACTGCTGCCTGCAAGAGTTAATGTTCTGGCTGATGGTTGGACAACATGTACAGCTGTTCTTGAACTTCCACTCAAGGTATCATCAGAAGACAACCTCTTTCGCATGCTTGAATCAGAGCCTGTCCTAGTGTCAGCTGCCCTTGGTTTTTGAGGAAATAGATCAAGTATTGACCTATGTTTTGGATCCTTGGGTTTTCCGGTAGGTGTAGACAGGGTCTTACTATTAGTACTGCTAAATAAAAAGCTTTTATTCAAGCAAATGATGGATTCCTGGTTGTCCGCCTCACTTGTTTTGTTCTTTGCTCTTCTTTGGAAGACCACTTCTGCTGCATATCAAATAAGAGGAGAGAAAGCGGAAGTGTATTGATTTGGCTTAGAACCAATATTTATGTATGATGACGTGTTTGCAAACGTGTCTGCACTTCACAAACAGGTCTGTGCTTCGTAAACAGTTTAAATCTGCATTTGCATCTTATCTAGGAAGTTTTAAACTTAAATGGACCCTTGCACACCTCCTACACCTATTTTTACTGATTATCCATTTGTAATCTAGGACACAGCACATGCTTGCAAGAATATTAGCATAACTGCTATTTATTTTCAAAAATGGCATCAGCTATTGCCATCCCTGATCCCCAGGATCCAACAGACCCACTACCACCACTACCACCCGCTGGAGGGCCTAGACAATGGAAAAAGTGCAATAATTCGAAAAACAATCAACAGGACCAGAAAGATGAGGTAGAGGAAATGCCTACCTATAGCACCAAGAGAGAATCATGGTTGTGGCAGTTACCACAATTGGGGTGTACCAAAGGCTAAAACTACCAAGGTAAAATACACTGAGTGCAATCTTGTACTCAGTCGCGGACTACCTGGACAGTACTCCTACGGGATCACCTCCATGTGCCGCCACACCAAATCCAGCCACTGCAAAGCTTTCAGAAAGGTTGTACCTTTCTTAGCAAGTAGTAGGCTGTCTTCCTCTACCTCATCTTCCTCAAACAATATTGTAACCACACAGCCGACTTCTGTAGGACACAAAATCACACCAGCTACCTTAAAGGCAATGAAATAGGCTGTTAATCCATATCTTTCGAAGAAAACAGTACTCTGTATATATTGCACACACCACTTGAAGGGGGAGCCATTTCAAAGTGCTTTTGAAGCTGTAATCAATTAACATGAGAAACACAGCCCCTACCTTAGATGTAACACACTCGCAACATCTTCCCCTGTCCACCTTCCCCTCAATATTTGTGGTTGGTGTCTCTTCCCTCATTTCCCTTCCCACCTTAATTTCTGACCTCTCCTTCAAAAAAAAAAATATCAGAAAACACCAAAAAAAGGTTCCTATAGGAACCACCTTTCACAGTTAAAAAATAGAACTAAAAAAACAATCTTATTGATTTTACATTTCTCAGTAATGTAGTTTGGCTCAATAAGATTCTTCAACATTTCCATTAGTATGTTGTGTTATGCTAATGGGGAAAATTGACAATTGTATACTAGAGACAGATATAAAAGGACAAAATCAATTTTCTGTCCCAAATACTTTTCTCTAGCATACAGTAAGTTCCATCATCGATGAACCTTTACAACTATCTGCGGGTCTCTACAGTCCCCGTTCCAGGCCATGGATCATTAAAAGGCCTGCATGGCACGTGCACACCATCGCACAGGGAAGCCCTTCTACCCTTTGTAATTTTATATTTGTAACACTCCCTCAATGTGTGCTTTTAAACAGTTACACATCCATCCACCAATCACTTCCAAAAACTGTACATTTAACCCTATGGCCATATGAAGTTCCACACACCAACTGGCATTTAACAATCTTCTACAAATCTGTTGCATCTGCATTTCCCTTAATTATACAAAAACATTGCACACAGTGCTCCTATAAGTGCACATATGCATTGTGCAGTGAGGGAAGTGTATAAATAGAAAGGGCACTACAGATGGGCAAGTGCTCATGAGAACCCAGGAGGGAAATGCCAAGGGGTGCCAAGGTGGGTAACCACTGTTAACTACTGAAGAAGGGGCGTCCCAAGGGTGAGATGCATCTTAACCGTAACATCCCTTTAACCATGTTTTTTTCTGTCAATTTAATAGGTTTTTATAACTGAAAATGTTTTGTGGTGTTACATTACTGTATATAAGTTATTAATAATTCCTCTTTTCATATATATATGAAAGAACTATAAAACTCCTTTAAGAAACATTTTTTGCAACATATACTTATGTCTGTCGTTATCAGCAGTGCATGCTGGGGATGCACATCTTTGTTAAATTGCCTACAGCATAAGACTCAACCATGACCCAGCACCAACCAAACCACCCTACTATTCACTGCACCTACCCTGTATCCTAGCTCAGTGTCCACTGTACCCTAACAATGTAACCAATGGCCACTGCTCATGGCTTGCAGCCATGGGCAGTCTCAAAATCCATGGGGCATGGGCTTCGGCCATGCCACATTCCCCAATAAGCAAATCAGAGAACACATTTGTGTTTGCCCGGGCTGTGCCCACTACCCAGGCACCAAATGCATATCACTAGTTTTTCTACTTACATTCTTACACTTTGGAAAAATGAAACACAAGACATATTTCCAAAAACATGTTTTCAGGTTCTTGCTAATGCTTGTTGTGCAACTTTGTTGTAATCTAGTCCACCCCTTCAGGCTGAAACCGCAAGCAGAATATGTTTTCACATTCAAACCTACTGCTTTGGCCATGCCACATGTCCCAATAAGCACATTACAGTGCACATTTCTCCTTGCTGATGGTCAGGCCCATTGCACAGACACCAATATTATATCACTGTGTTGTGTACTTACATTTTCACTCTTTCAAAAAATAAAACACAGGACATATTTGCAAAACCATGCTTAGTTCTTGCTGACCCTCCTTGTGCATATTTGCTGCAATCACATCTAGCACTTCAAACTGAACCAACAAGCAGAATTTTTTTCCCATTCAAACCTATCCTTATTTCGAAAAATCTTACCACATAGCCACTCCCTGGTGGCCATGCCCAGTTTAACCCCATTGCTGGTTCCTCGTGGTCATGGCCAGTAGCCAGATAGTTTGGGTCATGGCCTTTGGCCATGACCCGGACAATCTGGCCACTGCTCACGGCCACAGGCTATAACTCAGTCACCAAAGGTATATCACCATTTTTTGTACCTACATTACGACACTTTTCAAAAAATAATACACAGACACATTTGCAAAACCATGCTTTTAGGTCCTTACCATTGCTCCGTGCATGAGTTTGCTGCAAATGCGTCAATATTTTATTTTTTTAAAAGTGTCAAAATGTACGTACATAAGATAGTCCTATAATTTAGCCACCAATTGACAAAACCCATTCAGACTTTGCACAGACATTTAAGGTTGGGTCTATAACTTTCTGAAAACTATCTAAAAATGTTGAGACCCCCCTCTAATTTTGCCCCCTCTTTATAAAATCCCACCAAACTTTGCACAAACATTCAAATCTAGGTCTCAAATCTTTTTGCAAACGTGTGTGCAGATTTGTCAAATGGCACCACATTTATAAGCCTTTAAAATATTTTGGGACCTCTCCTCTAATTTTGTCAGGTCTAGAATGGAATTACATAATTTCATGCAGTTTCATTGAATGGTTGCCAAAGTTATAAGCCATCCAAAAACTGCTTTTCACCAACCCTGTAATGGGGAAATAGGCATGGATGTCCTGCAACAACTGAGATGTTTGTGAACATCACAGCACTGCACCGGACAGCCAGACTGTTCGTGGACAACCGAGTTGAAAGAGCATCCATTTTTTGAGCTTTTTAAGACCATGGGCCTCATTAGGACCCTGGCGGTAAGGGGTCTACGCTAGCGTTAGCTGCGCCGACCCCTTACCGCCAATTCCGAGTTCCCAGAGCGCCATGGTCATTTTTCCGCCCGCTTTTTGCGGGCGTAAAAATCCATGGCGCTATGGGACCTTGGTGTTAATTACGCCACCGTAATTTACGGTGGCGTAATTAACTCCTTCCCCACTCCCATTATACCCTATGGGGCCGAAATGGGAATGGGGAAGGGTAAATGGGTCAATGGGGACTTACCGCCCCGCCGACCTCGGAATGGGGCGGTAAGTCCACCATCCGCTATGGCGTAAACGGACTTTACGCCATGGCCGTAAAGTCCGTCGATGGCGGAAAAAATCCGCCAGGGTCCTAATGAGGGCCCATATCTTATTCCCATCCTCATCACCCCTCACCTCCTCAGAGATTTTTTCATTAGTTTGACAAGTGCAATGTGTTTTCACTGCAGTGTTTGCGGACAAGAGCGGCTCTCCGTGATCGAACATGGCGGGCATTTCCAAAAAACAGACGCACCACATACTTTTCAACATCCAATCAGCAGGCGCGTCCAATGTCCGTGGACATCACGCTGCCCTCTCGGCCAATCGGAGGTCCGTCCACGGACCGAACAGAGAAGTGAGTCCACGGACTGAACCCAGATATCACAAATTATTTTTTACCTACTTTTTTACAGTTTAAAAAAATAACTACTGGATGGATTTACACCAAAGTTTAAAAAGCACACTTTTCAGGACCAAGCCGATGCTTCTGCTGCAAATTTGGTTATAATGCGAAGATTATAAGAACCACCATCTCACCAGCTTATTTCGTTGGCACAGGCTGGGCTTCA